>NC_057732.1:17112491-17131394 GCF_004010195.1 Chiloscyllium plagiosum | reverse complement strand
TCCCAGGTACTAACCCACGCTGCAAGTTCACCTACCATATTCCGTATACTTCTTGCATTGCAGTATACACACTTCAAGCCACTTTCGTGTTTACAGGCACCCTCCTTTGAAAATGATGTCATGTTCCTAACCTCCCTACACTCCAGGTTCTGCACCCTAAAGCTACAGTCTGGGTTCCCATGCCCCTGCAGAGTTAGTTTAAACCCCCCCCCAAGAGCACTAGCAAACCTCCCCCCAAGGATACTGGTGCCCCTCCTGTTTATAGAGGTCCCACCTTCCTCAGAAAGAACCCCAGTTATCCAGATACCGGAATCCCTCCCTCCTGCACCATCCCTGTAGCCACGCATTTAACTGTTCTCTCTCCCTATTCCTCGACTCTCTATCACGTGGCACGGGTAACAAACCAAAGACAACAACTCTGTTTGTTCTAACTCTGAGCTTCCAACCTCGCTCCCTGAAAGCCTATCTAACATCCTCAGCCTCTTCCTACCTGGCACGGGTAACAAACCAAAGACAACAACTCTGTTTGTTCTAACTCTGAGCTTCCAACCTCGCTCCCTGAAAGCCTATCTAACATCCTCAGCCCTCTTCCTACCTATGTCGTTGGTGCCAATGTGGACCACGACTTCGGGCTGCTCCCCCTCCCCCTTAAGAACCTGGAAAACACGATCAGAGACGTCACGTACCCTTGCACCTGGGAGGCAACATACCAGATACCAACCCACGCTGCAAGTTCACCTACCTTATTTCGTATACTTCTTGCATTGAAGTATACACACTTAAAGCCACTTTCCTGTTTACAGGCACCCTCCTTTGAGATTGATGCCATGTTCCTAACCTCCCTACACTCCAGGTTCTGCACCCTAAAGCTACAGTCTAGGTTCCCATGCCCCTGCAGAGTTAGTTTCAACCCCCTCCAAGAGCACTAGCAAACCTCCCCCCAAGGATACTGGATACTCGTGCCCCTCAGGTTCTTGTTTTCTTCTCAACCATTCAATCAAGCATGGTCTCTGAATTGTACTCCATCTTCTTTATCTTTATTCTGCGATTTTTTTTCCCTCCTGCTTCAGCCTGTGGCTTTGTGACCTTCTTATCACACAGTCAGGAAAAATCCCAGAATATGCTTCCTGTAATATCTCAGTTGCCTGATTTTCCATTGGCTTTTCAACCAAAGTAGGCAGCACTCCTACCTGTGATTCAGCTATATCATTACTAAGGACAAATTCTATTCCTGGAGCCAAGTATTCCTACCACCACTTCTCCACTTACTCCAACCTCACCTTTCATAATAGAACACTTCTCGACCCACCATGAATTCCATATATATTACCACTTTTTCTGGTCAGTCTTTCTGAATTACATATCTCATCTCAACATCAAAGATCGACTGCTCCACTATTTCTTTAAATTGTAATTCCTTCACCTGTTCCTCCTGTATACACAAGTAAACCTTGCCCTCACAAGTAAATGGTTTCAGATGATCTGGCAGTTTTTCCTCAACCAACTCCTGACTAGGTTGTGCAATCTGGTGCAGCTTTTTAGCTTCCACTGTTCTTCCTTTTACCACTTCAACAAAATTCAGATGTTTTTCCACATCTGTCTTCTCAGTGCCTTTTTCTAAACCACCAATGCTGTGAATTCATGTGGCCTACTTTATTACAATGAAAACGCCTGAGCTTTTTTACTTCCCTTTCCCCCTCATAGGTTTACTTTTTAATCCTGTCATAAGCTATCTTCATAGATATCTCCTTTTCCCTTACCACCTGAGAATTTCTCTTTTCTCCAATTTCTATCCTTCACAGATTGAAACTGATGTCAGAAGCTGAACTATGATTACAAATTGGTTCATAAATCATCGGACATTTCAGCTGCTAATCTTGCAGTTTTAACTCTCTCTGTTTTTCCATATGAAATATTACTATTTAAGGAAGTGAATTTTTGTACTCCTCAAAAATAATCATCTAAGAGCATCATATGTTTGAACTATTTGCAATACCCTTATCCACCTATTAAAACTACTTTGTTTGACCATTTCAAATTCAATGTACATTTGACCCTCCTTATATTTCTATCTGTAGACTTCTGGCACTAGCTCATATGCACTTAAAACAGCTTTTTTCACCAACTCATACTCTCCAAATTCTTCCTCTTGATAATGATTCAAAGACCTCATTAGCTCTACCTACCAACTTCTTTTGGATCAACAATACCCATATGGTAACCGGCCACTTCCTCAAATGAAATGAAAAGGGCTTCTATGTCCTTCTCATTGAATTTAGGCAATACTTGGACATATTTAAACAGATCCCCAAGCCTTTGGTTACAATGGATAATGTAATCACCAACCTCCTCACTAAGTCTACCTTCACCCTTTTAAGTCAATCTTCCTCTAATTGGTAACTTAAGTTCAAATGCTCTCTCTGCTTTTCTTCTCTTTCTGTTTCTTCTGCTAGAGCCTTCCTCTCCTCTTTTTCTTCCTTTTATTCATAATTCAAACTGTTTCATTTCCTTTTCATGTTCAAGCTGTTTCATCTGCAATTGAATTCTAGCCATTTCCAAAAATTCCAATGGCATTTCCATCAATTTTAAATGTTCAGGTATTGCTGCAATCACCTCCCCTTTTCTTGCAGTCCCAGGCAACCTCAATTCCATCTTGGCTGCCAATTCCAACAGCTTTGCCTCGGTCCCTTTTTGTAAAATGCCCCAAAGTCATTCCTCCATCGTCAGAAAAGAGCCATAACTACCCAAGGCACACTATTTAAAGCAACCAAATTCAACACCCAAACTAAAAGATACTAACACCCACTACTTTTGAGTCCAACAATCTTAAACCTCACTGGGAATTATAGATATTGATCCCAGATGATCCTGCAATTTGTTATGGACCAGACCAGACTTAAAAGCAGTTTAAGAAAGTAGTCTAGACCCTAACTTTTTCTTATTTTAAAAGTAGATCTGAACTGCTGTGTTCTAGATGCGATACAACTAGTCAAACTTCTCGATGTTAAGCAAAACACAATTTATTTAAATACAATAGTTAAAATACGAACAAAGGAAAGGAGTAATTTATAGCAACTTAACTGTTGAAAAACTTAATTGAATAATAGATACAGTACCCATTACTAATTAACTTCCAAAATCGTAATATCCTATAGACACACACATTGGCAAAAATGCAAATTTAGATACACATTCGGACATGCACCTCTTCAATCTAGGAGGATGAAACATTAAGAGAAAATTCAGAGTGTAGTAGCCAAAAGATATCCACTGAAGCTTCCAACTCTTTTGAGATCCCAAAAAGCTTCTGAGTTAATGAAAAAAACAAAACCCAGAATTTTGGATTTGAGAGCTGGTCAGACCCATTCAGGCTGCTTCCAATGTTCCAACTTAAAAAAAAAAAAACGACAGGCCTCACAAGTTGTTTATTTAAATCTTCTTTGAGCAGCCAGTTCAGCCTTACAATGTCTCTTCAATTTTTAAAAAAAGGACAAAATAACTTTTTAAACTGACAGTATTGTCACACTACCATCACTGAATCCTTCCACACTAAAATCCAGGTGGTCACCATTAACCAGAAATGGAACTAGATCTGCTATATTAATGTTCTGGCTACAAAAGCAGTTCACAAGCTGGGAATTCTGCAATAATACACTTCCTGTCTCCTTGTACCTAATCACTATCTGCAAGACAAATGAGAAAAGGGACATATAGATGCACTCCAACAACTCTCAGTATCAAATGCATCCAGAACAACAAGGCACACTTGACTGGCAATCTTATGCACCACCTTCCAAATTTGTTCAACAACATTAAGTGACTGCATTGTGAACCAATTACAAAATACACTGCAGCAACACTGACAAGGGCAGCAGATACATGGGAGCACCACCACCATCTGTATATTCCCCACTAAATCATACAACATTCTGATCTGCAGATATATGCCCATTTCTTCATTGTCCCCAGTAAAAATCCTGAAACACCCTCTTTACCAGCATTGCAGTAGTTCAGGCTATCAATAGACATTAGGTGCAGGAGTAGGCCATTCTGCCCTTTGAGCCTGCACCACCATTCATTATGATCATGGCTGATCATCCTCAATAAGTATCCTGTTCCTGCTGTATCTCCATAACCCTTGATTCCACTTATCCTTGAGAGCTCTATCCAACTCTTTCTTAAACGAATCCAGAGACTGGGCCTCCACTGCCTTCTGAGGCAGAGCATTCCACACACCCACCACTCTCTGGGTGAAGAAGTTTCTCTTCATCTCTGTCCTAAATGGCCTACCCCTTATTTTTAAGCTGTGTCCTCTGGTTCAGGACTCCCCCTTCAGAGCAATTTGGAATGGCAATAAATGTTGGTTAGCCTGCAATGCCCACATCCTTTGAAATATTTTTTTTAACATGATTGTGCATGTCTGATTTGTCCAATTCTTATAGGCCAAAGGATGTTTTTTTTTCTCATTACATTCCAATTCGTGAAGTCTACAATGAATAAACCTTGACCCATCACAAAGTGCTCCACATCTGCTTTGAAACCATTTGAATGCCTGCTACAATGAAAGTAGTGAGCAAATATTTTAACTGTGTAACAGAGAAGTATTTTGCTGTCTCCTTGACTGATTCAGACAAAGACCAAGTGTGTATGTCTGCGAATTTGGTACAAAGTGGGAATTCCAGGCAGAGAGGGAAAGAGGTGCTTTAAGTAAGATTTACTGCAAGAAGCAAAGTTTCCAGAGAGAGGTGAGTGGGGAAAGACCGAAGGCATGGATTGATAGGTCTATCTGCAGTGAGACCAGCATTTGGATGATGTCATGTACCACAAAGAAGTGTGAGTTCAGGGATATCGGTTGATTAAGTAGGTTTAGATATTTATAGTCTCTAAAATAAAAGTAAGGCATTCAGTTTGTGTTTTGGTCTCTAGACTTTTCTTCTGTTAAAAATAGAGTCAAAAAGTGAGATGCTAGAAAAATGCACAGTGGGTCAGGCAGCATCTGAGGAGCAGTCGAGTCAACGTTTTGGGCATAAACCCTTCATCAGAATGTGGAGGGGGAAGGGGGCTGCCTGACCTGGGCTTTTGCCAGCACCACACTTTTCGACTCTGGCTCTCCAGCATCTGCAGTCCTCACTTTCTCCTACTTTCTGTTAAAAATAGCTTGTTAAGTTTAAGAATGATATTGGTATTACACTTTTATTGTTTTTTAAATATTTTAATTGATTGATTAAAATATGAGAGTGATGGCAGAACGGGTGATGTATTTGCAGCATGTGGCAACTGCTGGTCTTCAATATGATCCAGGACAAATGTATTTGTTTTAAGTGTTTGAAATTTGAAGAATTTCACATCCGAGTTGAAGAGCTGGAGTCCGAGCTGCGTTATGCCATATTATGGAGGGCAAAGTTAACTGAACACTTTAGTCCAGGAGGTAGTTGCATTTCTCAGATTAGGTAATTGAAATTTGGTCTGTGATCAGGGATAGGTGTAGCTGCAGCTGAGGCAAGTTTGGAGACCCAAGGGATGGGTTTTGAGGAGTATCAGTCCCTGAAATTATCCAACAGTAATGCAGTTCTTATAAGGTCTATGGACAAGAGTGGGGTCTTTAGGAGGATGAACAAACTGATTGTCGCACTGTGGTACAGGGAACGATTCAAGTGGGAGAAGTAATAAAAACACAGTAGTTCAGAGACAGTACAATTAGAGTGAGAAATACCATAATCTACAGCCATGAGCATGAGTCCCGAGGGCTGTGTTGCCTGTCAGTTGCCAGGGTTAAGTGTTACTGCAATTGGATGGAGAAGGATCCAGTTGCCAACAACAATGTTGGTATAAAAGGCATAGAAAGAACTAGAAAGTAGATTCTGAAAGATTTGCAAAATTAAAAAGCAGAACTTCCAAGGTAATAATCTCAGGATTACTACCTAAACCAAAGGAAAATTGGGTAAGTAAAGTCAAGGTGTTAAATGTATGACTTAAAGGTTGGTATGAGAGAAATGGTTTTCAGTTCATGGGGCAATAGCCCCAGTACTCAGTAAAAGGGAGCTATATCAGTGGGACATACTTTAATTAAACTGTGCCGGTTTGGAACTTGTGACTTGGTGAATCAAATAACTAGGGCTATGGAGCAGGCTTTAAGCCAACCAGTGGGAGAGGCAGAAATGGACTTCCACTCTGTTGAGTTTGTTTCTTTAGGATAAATTTCCTTTTATGTGTGTGCTTATCCATTTGTCAGTGAAATAAAAGGTCACTGAACTGGAACTTTACTGCTTTCATTGTACTTGTTCCTGTGTTTAAAAATGTTTAGGCAAATTACATAAAACATTCAGCATTGAATAAGCCACTTGGCTCAATTAATCTATGCTAATGTTTGTGCTGTAAATGACCCTCCTCTTATTCATTTTCATCCAACATTACTGAATAACTTCTTTTCTCTTTCCTTTGTATTTATTATTTACCTCAGCCACTCTGTAATAATTAAACAAGTTTTAGTTTTAACTCTCTGGGTAAGGACATTCCTGCTGAATCACATTGGATTTTTAAATGACTTTTCTATTAATGCAATATAGTTTTTATCTTCACAAATGGAAACATCTTTAATACAAGATGATAGTCTGCCCAATTTATTTTAATGTTCAGGATCTCTTTCAGATCATCCTTCACCTCCTCCTTGCTCATTAACATCATAAGATGTAGTAGCAAAACTGGGCCATTCACCTCATCAAGTCTGTTGTGCCATTCAATGAGATTGCAGCTGATCTGATAATCATCAATTCCAAATTCCTGCCTTATTCCATAACTGTTGAGTCCCTTACTGAAACATATCAATCTCAATCTTGAAAATACTGAAGTACCCAGCCTGAATACCGTCTATTCCAGATTCACTATCCCACAGAAAAATCCTCATTTCTGTTTCAAGTGGATGATCATCCTCAGCTGTTCAATCTTTTCTGGTAAATATAACCTTTCAAATCATATCCCTGGACTGAGAAACCCGTGTTCAAGTCCTACCTTCTCCAGGGGTATCATCTTTGAACAGTTCAATTAGAAAAATAGGTTAATAAAAGAAAAGAAATCCTCTCAGTTCAGGTGTCATCCTGTAAACCTTTCTTGCACCTTTTCCAGGACATTAGACAAGGAATGTTTACATGCAGACACTCCAAGTGTGTTCCAATTAAATCACAATTTGTTGTGTTTCTACAAATGGTACAATTAAGCTTTCAAAAGTCAGAGTATGGGCCTCAGTTTTTTTTTCTGATGAAGTGTATGTGTAGTCACTAATAGATCATCTTTTATGCAGAAGACCCAGAAACAGCATAAAATATTTCAAAACTACTGCAGGCAATTCAGCATTAAGAACTGTCTCTTCCTCCCACTACAGTAGGCCATTTGGCGTATGCAGTTCCCTTCTAGCCAGAGATATTGTAACTTGCTGATGAAATAAATGCAACAGGTGTTGGCCCCAACAACTGGCAATAGTCAGGTAGGCAATTATATAGCAGACCGAGGATCCACTAGAGGCCAAAACCAATGAGCTTTGTGAGAGATATTGCAGCAAACAGCAATCTTCAAAATACATTTGGCATTTTTTAAAGCCAATGTAAAAATGTAATTCCAAAGTCTCTCCGTTCACACCTACCTTCCATTTAAATGTGTGGGTAAGGCCATACAATTTGGTACAATATGTTCAGTCAGCACAACAGCACGTTCAATGGGTTCAGTCAGTGGAATCACATCATCTTGGCTAAGAAAACTTTGCTACAAATTTTAGAAAAAAAGATGTGAACATTGTTCTCTTACCACTAAAGTATTTTTAATGTTGAACATATTTTATACTATAATACTGAACTTGGTTAAGAGGATCATAATTGATAAGTGACTTTTTTAAAAAATTGAGTTATGGGCATTGGCTTGTAGCATTGACAATCTTGAACTGCCATGAAGAATCATGGGGGTGGGGGGAAGTAGATGCACCCATACTGCAATTAGGAAGACAGCACCAAATCATTAAATGAGCAGTTAAATTCGGTTGAGCCTAGAACACTATTCTCAGGAACTCCTGCAGTCACATCCTAGAACTCATGACTGACCTCTGCCAACCACAATCTTTTGTACTAGTTATGACTCTAATACGTGAAGTGGTTCCCCCTCATTCCTATATACTAGTTTTCTCAGGAACAGAGAAATAAAATGAACACAGAAGCTGCCAGAATGATGCAAACCTTCAAACAGTTCATAAGTATGCAAACCTTCAAACAGTTCATAAGTATCCTTCATGGATGAAATCCTGTGATTCTTGTCCAGTTTTGCCTGCATGTGACTATAGTCCTATATGCCTGATTCTCAATACCATCTGAAGTGACTTAATATGCCAGTCATTTGTATGAATTCAAACTGATTATAATACTTAGAACACCTAAGGACAGTTAATTGCACAGCATATGAAGGCAAAACAAATTGTTGAGTGAAGCTCCAGAAGGAGGGAAGGATGAGCAGCGATGTTTCAAAAGTAGATATGGATGCTGAAAATTTGAATTAGAAACAAAGAAGTGCTGGAGAAACTGGGTAAGTCCAGTAGCGTTCCAGGAGACAGAAACAAGTTAGTAATCTAAAACACTTTATCGCAGCCAAGTTTCATAGTTTAGTTACCCCACATCCCAATTTGAGAATTTCCAAATTGAATGGTGCTCTGCTTTAATAATACACAACTCCACTTCTGATTACTTTACAAAATAGTACTGAGACATTCTGGCAATTATTTGGTGTCCAGGAGTGGGGCTCAGATGCTGTTTTTTTTTCTCCCCAGAAGTTTAGATTGGTGCAATTACTCCTTATCTCTAGTGGAAGCAATTTCTTTCATAAAAAGAAGAGAATGATTTCTTGCTGCCAGCAATGAGTATGTATGACATAATAACATTAAGTGATGGATATCACAAATGAAAATGCATACATAACAGTTTTTCAACCTGTAAACGCTCTTGATTATCATAGGATGAGTCCCAACCAGTCGATTGTTCTGTGGTTAGGTTTTCTTGTAAAGGATAGCTTTGAGCACGCATCCACGAATTTGACAGCAGATACCCATTGAGTCTATCCATTGAAGAACATGAGTTGTCCATAACATTGTATTCCAGAGATTTGGAATTCATTACTGGAGAAAGCTACAGGTGTAATGAAACAAAAGGATAGCATTGGTGCATTTTATTCCAAATGGTTAGATCTAATGAAAAACTCAACAGGAATAATGTGTACACATTTTACACACAGGTAGCTTAATAATTGAACAGGAAAATTTAAAATTCAATTGAAATGTAAAAGAAACATGGACACTTCAAGGGAGAGGAAAAATTCTTTTCAAAGAAGAAATTAGCAACAACTTATTAGAAAAGGAAAGCCTAATTTGAGTCTGTAAGCACATGATGAATGAGCTCTGCATCATATTTTTTTCTTCTACAGTGTCACAACTCACCAGAGTAGTATGCTAGAAATCAAGCCCCACAATTCCCACATTCATCACAAAAATTAAAGATTTTAAAATAAATATACAAAAAGTTCCAACTTACTCTGATTTTCAGAGTCAAGGTTGAAAGACAGCACAAGCAGATTTCTGTATTCAGTAAGAACTACCATTTATCACAAGACACATTCGATTCTAGCTATAGATAAAATTTTATAAAGCCTTGTCATATAACATTACATATTAAACTCTTATCCCGCCCTCACATACATACACACACACACACACATGAAAAAACACATGGACAAAGGGGAAAATCTGGAAAGACAGTTCAGTAGGCTTTGTCCACAAACTCTATTGAATTGGTTGTTACTAATCCAAAAGTTCCTTTTCTGGTTTCCCTTCGCCAAATGCTTCCACTTGTTTGCAAGAAGCACAGTGTGGCTGGTTCAGTTGCAAATTGCCTCTGATTTACAAATTAAAAGTCACATATTACAGCACCTGCTGAAGGAATGATTAACTTGTTTACTTCAGATCTATAGCAAGTTTTCACTTCAGAGAATGGAAAGAAAACTTATAATCTGGTGAAGATCAAATCCCTTCTCAATAACTTGTTCCCAATCCCAAGCTGTTCAGTTACCCGAGTCCCAAACACAGTTCTTGGTAAACAATAGGCCTTGTGGTCAGTAACTAGTCACAAATCCATAGGACAATCAACTTTTTGTTGCCACCCAACTGTACAGGTTATTCTGCTATAACAGGACAGTTGAGTTCTGCTGCGACCTCGCGCTGTAGAAACTTGCGCTTATGGAAAACCACTGTAGAAAATCACTATACCTGTACAGTAGAAAGTTTGCATTATCCAAACAATGTCCACAATTTGTTAATCACATTATAGCCAATTCACGATGAATGTGCATTATAGCAGAATAACCTATATCAGAGAATCTCTCAGCTCCATTTTGTCTTCAATCACTTCAATTACTGTTTGTTCAAAGAGCTGTACAATATAATGCTTGCCATGGGTGCCAGGTTGCTTGCTTTCCAACCATGCAGCCACCTTTACAAAATGCTGGTTTTGAAATAGTTATTTTCTAATTTTAATCCACAACTTCTGAAAAAAACACAATTAAAAAGATGCAGTCCTTACAATGGTGTGATTCTATGAGGTGGTGCCAAATGGGATTTTGTTCATGTAGAGCTGCCAAGCAGACTTATGTTGATACCACAGAAGCAAGCAAAGTTGTGGGATACTATCTCCATAGCTGGTTGCATTGATAACTGAAGAATAGGAGATAGCGAGAACTGCAGATGCTGGAAAAGTCAGAGTCAATAAAGTGTGGCACTGGAAAAAGCATAGCAGGTCAGGCAGTGTCTGAGGAGTAAGAGAGTTAACGTTTCTGGCTTAAGCCACCATCAGAGGAGGGGGAAGGGAGGTGGGGACTAGGTGAAAGGTAGTTGGGATGGTGATAGTGGACAAAGGTAGGAGGTATTTGTGATAGTTCAGGGTAAACGGTGGAGTGGAAAGATAGGAAGAAAATGGAAAGGTAGGTCAGGTCAAGAGGGTGAAGCTGAGTCAGAGTGTTGGATCTGGGATGGGGTGGGGGTAGGGGAGATTTGGTAACTGATGAATTCAGTGTTGAGGCCATGTGGTTGTAGACTCCCGAGATGAAAGATAAGGTATTCCATCTCCAGTTTGTGGGTGGCCTTGTTTAGGCAATGGAAGAGGCCCAGAATGGCATATCATGTGGGGAGTGGGAAGTGGAGTTGAAATGAATGGCTACAGGAAGGTGGGGTTGGTTCGTGCGTACGAACCAGAGATGTTCCCAGAACCGTTCCACGAGTTTGTGCTCGGTCTCTCCAATGTAGAGAAGCCCACATCAAGAGCAACAGATAAAGTAAATGAGAAGGCAGAAGAAATTACAGCTAAGTTAGCCCAATATTGGTCATTGGCAAGATTTAAGAGTCTATTATTAAGGCTGAAATTGCAGAGTACTTGAAAATGCATGGTAAAATGCATGGCTTCAAAATGGAGGTCATGCCAGGAAATTTATTAGGATTATTTGAGGAGGTTAAAAAAAACAAAGAGCCAAGGGACATGATTTATTTGGATTTTCAGAAGGTCTTTGATTCGGTATTGCATAGAAGGCTGCAAAATAAGATGACAGCCCATGGTGTTAAGGGCAAGAAATGAGAATTGGCTGACCGGCAGAAGGAAGAGAGTGGGGATAAAGGGTCATTTTTCAGGATGGCAGACAGTGACTAGTGGAATTCAGTAGGACTAAGTGTTGGAACCACAACTATTCACGTCACACATTAACGATCTGGACAAAGGAACTGAGGGCATTGTATCATCTGCAAACCTAGCAACAAAGATAGAGGGAAGGAAAGATAGTGTTACAGAGCCAGGGAGGCTGCAGAAGGATTTGGACAGGCTAAGAGGCAGAATACAACATGGGGAAGTGTGAGGTTATGCATTTTGGTAGGAAGAATAGAGGAGTAGATTATTTCTAAGTAAGCAAAGGGACTCTCTTAAGGTTAACATGCAGATTCAGATGGCAGTTAGGAAGGCAAATGCAAAATTAGCATTCACTTCAAGAGGGCTACAATACAAAAGCAGAGATGTGCTGCTGAGGTTGCACAAGAGTCTGGTCAGACCGTTTTTGGAATCTTGAGAGTGATATTGGGCCCCTATCTGAGGGCAACTATCTGCTGGTCTTGGATGGAGTCCAGAGGAGGATGAAGAGCTTGTCATATAAAAAGCAGTTGAGGACCCTGGATCTGTACTCAATGGAGTTTAGAAGAAAGTGGGGGGGGGGGGGGGTGTTCTCAATGAAACTTAACAGAATACTGAGAGGTCTGGATAGACTGCATGTAGAAAAGATGTTTCCAAATCTAGAAAAGATGAGCATCAGACAGAACAGCCTTAGTGAAGGCACAATCCTTCAGAAATGAAATGAGGAGGAATTTCTTTAACGAGAGGTTGTAAATCTGTGGAACTCACTGTCACAGAAGGCTGTGGATACCAAGTCATTGAGCATCTTTAAGACAGAGATCAATTGATTCTTGATTAGTAAGGGAATCAAGGATGACAGGGAGAAGGCAGGAGATTGGAGTTGAGAAACATACCAGCCATGATTGAATGGTAGGGTTTGTGCGATGGGTTAAATGGCTGGATTCTGCTCCTAAATCTTATCTTATGGTAATCCTACTATACTGCTACATACTGACATGATGTCTGAAGTGAAAATAGTGGAGAATTCCCTCATTGGAATGTAATGCTAGTCTTCCATTTGTCATACTTTTTATTATAGGATCCCTACAATGTTGAAGCGGACCATTCAGACCAATGAGTGCACAGTGACCCTTCAAAGAGCATCCCAATGCCTATCTTACCTCTGTGACCCTGCATTACCCATGGCCAATCCACCTAACCTGCAGATCTTTGGACTATGATAGGAAACTGGAGCAAATCCACATAGACACAGGGAGACTGTGCAAGCTTCACACAGACAGTTGCCCAAGGTTGGAATCAGACCCAGGTCCCTGATGCTGTGAGGCAGCAGTGCTAACTACTGAGTCACTGTGCCACTCTACTGTCTTAGTTAATCAGCAAGTTTTGTGTCTAATATTGCATAACCCAATGAAACATTTGAGGATGACATTCAAGGCTCATGAGATTGATTCCAGAGATTGATGAGGTCAGAGTGAGGAAACTGGTCCTGGGATCAATACATTATTGAAACCACAGAGACAATTGTAAGTAGTGGAGAAATATGGATGAGCTTTTCTGTCTAGGGTGTCCAGACAGATGCAAAACATTCTCAGAATAAGAGCTAGGCAATGCACAACAAAAGTGTGAAGGGATGGATAGAAAGTGTTTGGATCTGTCTTGTACATATTAGTAGAAGCAAACAATGATTGAAATGGTATAATCAAGGAATCAAATATTCTCAAGGACTGTGAGATATTAAGAAAGTAAAATGATTAGTCATATTGGCCAGGATAGAGGAGAACTTGGGGAACTTGCTCTGGAAGCTATTTGTCCTTAACTGTGCGTGGCATGGTGGCACAGTGGTTAGCACTGCTGCCTCACAGCGCCAGAGACCTGGGTTCAATTCCCACCTCAGGCAACTGTCTGTGTGGAGCTTGCACATTCTCCCCGTGTCTGCGTGGGTTTCCTCTGGGTGCTCCGGTTTCCTCCCACAGTCCAAAAATGTGCAGGTTAGGTGAATTGGCCATGTTAAATTGCCCCTAGTTTTAGGTGTAGGGGAATGGGTCTGGATGGATTGCTCTTCGGAAGGTTGGTCTGGACTTGTTGGGCCGAAGGGCCTGTTTTCACACTGTAAGTAATCTAATCTAATCTAAACTTCCATCTCTGCTTAAGGTACATCACAGCATAAGAGCAGGAACAGATCACTCATACCCTAACACCTGCTGTGCTGTATTATAAGATCATGGCTGATCTGCCCCGGGTCTCAACTGCTCCTTCATGCTAGGTCCTCATATCCCTCAACTTTCTGATGTTTTAAAAACCTCTCTACCTCCTCATTAAATAATTACAGCAATCCAGACTCCATAACTCTCTGGTAGACAATGCCAGACATTACTCTCTGACAGAAGGCATTCCTTTGCAGCTCAGTTTTAAGTGAATGTCCCCTTATTTTGAAACTATGTTCCTCATTTTAGATTTCCTGACTAGTGGAAACAATTTCTCAATATCTACACTTAAAGCCTTCTCAAAATCTGGTATGTTTCGATAAGATTATCCCTCATTCTTCTAAACTTTAATGACAAGGATGTTGCCAAGGTTGGACGGTTTGAGCTATAGGGAGAGGCTGAATAGACTGGGACTTTATTCCCTGGCATCTCAGAAGATGAGTGATAACCTTATAGAGGTTTATGAAATCATGAGGGGCATGGATAGAGTAAATAAATAAGGTCTTTTCCCTGAGGTGGGGGAGTCCAAAACTAGTGAGCATAGGTTTAAGAGGGGGGGGGGGGGAGTTTTAAAAGGGACCTAAGGAGAAACTTTTTCACACAGAGGATGGTGTATGTATGGAATGAGTTGCTAGAGGAAGTGGTGAAGGCTGGTATAATTACAACATTTAAAAGGCATCTGGATGGATATATGATTAGGAGGCATAAGGGCCAACTGGTGGAAAATGGGATGAGATTTATTTAGGATATCTGGTCGACAGGGGTGAGTGTTTTCATACTGTACACTTTTATGTTTCTATGACTATGAATAAAGGCCTAACTTTTAATTGTTGAGCAGGTTTAGATGAGTTAACTTCTTCATCCCAAGAATCAGCCGAGTGAATTTGTTTTGACATTCTAGGCTTTTTCAACACAACTAAAGCGTTCATTCCTGATGAATGGCTTTTGCCCAAAACATCAATTTTCTTGCTCCTTGGATGCTGCCTGGCCTGCTGTGCTTTTCCAGTACCACACTCTTGATGCTAATCTCCAGCAGCTGCAGTCCTCACTTTCGCCTAAAGCTATTTTTGGCCCATCCACTCATGGTCAAGCATCTCTCCAAAGCAAAGATTGTTCAATCATCCTGAAGAGCAAGGTTGACATCAATCCGAAATGGAGGGAGCACTTTGAAGATCTTCTAAATCAAACCGTTCCAATTGACAAGAATGCAATCAACAACATTCCAAACAGACAGTTGATAACTGTCTCAGCAAAATACCAATACTTGAAGAAGTCAAGAAAGCCATCAAAAGCTTGAAAAACAACAAGGCAGCTGGACTCGATAGAATACCAGCTGAAGTCTGCAAAATTGCTTCACTAACATGGTAAACTGCTTCACTACCAACTGCATCAACTTCTCATCAAGGTGTGGATAAATGAAGACATACCAGCAGGCTTTAGAGATTCAGCAATTGTTACCATCTACAATAGGAAAAGCTATCGATCTGAATACAAAACTGTCGTGGAGTTTCCCTGTTAGCAACAGCAGGAAAGATCATCGCCCATCATGACCAACCAGCTCGGCCTTTAACTGAGAAGATTCTTTTGGAGACGCAAGCCAATTTTAGGTCATCACATGGAACCAGCGACATTATCTTCACCATGCGACAAGTACAAGAAAAGTGTCATAAACAATTTCAACCTTTGTATGTGGCATTCATCAACCTCACCAAAGCCTTTGACTCAGTATCAAGGGAACTCCTTTGGGATGTCCTATCCACCTATGAATGCCCTGAAAAATACATTCGGATCCTGAGACTCCTCTGCGATGGCATGCTTGTCAGAGTCATGGTCAGCAACAGTAACTGTGAGCCTTTTCAAGTCAGATCAGGAGTAAAACAAGAATGCATATTTGCCCCAACTTCGTTCACCATTTTAATTGCAAAAATCATCCATATCATCAAGGACGACCTACCCTCAGGAATCAAAATTGTCTGCAAATCAGATGACAGACTTTTCAATCTTGCCGATCTCAAGTCCGAAAAAAAGGCATCTATGAGTTTCCTCATTGGGTTCCAATACAAAGATGACAATAGTGTTGCAGCTCTCTCAGAAAGCCACCTACAACAGATTCTGACTGCCTCCTACCATGTGTACACGAAACTTGGACTTGCCATCAATTCCAAGAAGACTTAGATCATCACTAACTGAGACAAATCGGATAGAACCATCAATTCAACATGGCAAAACAACCCTGGAAAACGTGGACCACTTTCCATGCCTTGGAAGTCACTCTCCTCTAATGTTGACCTTAATGATGAGATCTGACATCAACTTAAATACACTGGAACAGCTTTTGGACATCTCCAAATAAGAACCTTCCATGATCGTAACATCCGGACAGACACCAAAATGTTAGTGGTGATCCCAATGCTCCTATATGCATCAAAAACTTGGACAACATATCGACAACATCTGAAGGCACTTGAAAAGTTCCATCAAGGCTGCCTTCGAAACATCTTGAATACCATCTGGGAAGATAGAAGAACCAACATCAACATGCTGAATGAAACAAACACAACAAGCATTGAAGCCTATGTCATCAAGAACCAACTACGATGGAGTGGTCATGTTGTTCGAATGAAAGACGAACATCTGCCGAAAGAAATCTTCTATTCCCAGCTTAAAGAAGGCAAATGTAAAAGAGGGGTAACAGAAGAAATTCAAACACATTTTAAAAGCCAACATGAAGAAATGTAACATCAACATCAACAATTGGGAAACCAATGCCAAGTTCAGGAAACTCTGGCAAACCATCATCCAAGAAGGAAAAGCAACTTTTGAAGCCAACAGATGTGCAGAATTAAAAGAAAAGAGAAAAAAACGGAAAGCGAAGCAGCAACAACCAAAGCCCAATCTGCCATCTAGAACTACTTGTCTTGAATGTGGAAGAACTTTCAAAGCCAAGATTGGACTCATAGACCACTTGAGAGCCCATAAAGAGATCAATGGAACAAAGACCATCATCCTCGACCTCAAGGGATAGCCATGACGGCATATGAAGAAAGCTCCTTAAGGTTCAGCTTCTTACTATCATTATTTATTCTGGTTCTGGTTTTCTCTGCATTCTTTTTATCTTTTCCACCCCTTCCTGACAGACTTTATGATTTACTTCTTCACAACTCTGCATTTCTACTGTCTTGTTTCTTTTGATTTTTTTTTTAAACTTGCCTTCAACTGATCCATCCCTCCCATTAATTGGTTTAAACTACTATCTACAACCCCACTTGTACCACAATGTGATGGAATTTTGCATGTCTGAAATTAGTTTTTATTTACTCACAGGATGAGGGCATTGCTGGCTTGGCCAATATTTATTGTCCATCTCAAATTGCCCCACGGCAGTTAAGGGAGTCTTGAGTAACATGTAGGCCAAACCAAGTAAGAATGGCAGATTTCATTCCCCATGGGACATTACTGAACCAGAAGGTTTTTTTTCCAACTATCAACAATAGTTTCATGGTCATCATTAGACTCTTAATTCCATTAGTCATCACTGGATTGATATTCCACCTTCTGCCATTGTGAGGTAGGTAAGGTAGCTCATTCTGAGGCAAATGTGTAAATTTGAATAAGGGAAATTGTAAAGGTGTGGAGCTTAGCATAGCTGAGGTGGATTACAAAAATATATTAAAAAGTAGAACTATACATCAGCAGTTGATCATCTTTAAACAACTATTGCGTGACTTTCAGCAACAATAGTTTCTTCATGATGCAAAAATTCAAAAAGCATCTATCAAGTGCACAAATAAAGGAAACTCACAATTGCAAAAAGCATCAAAAACAGATTATAAAAGTGTGGCACTGGAAAAGCACAGGTCAGGCAGTATTCGAGGAGCAGGTGCATTGATGTTTTGGGCATAAGCCCTTCATCAGGACTGAATCTGGGTCCATTAATGAGAGTCAAGGGGCAGAGCTGAGTTTGGTAGCCATTACAAAAGAGGGAGTGCTAGAAAAGCTAAAAGCCCCAATGGGCTAACATCCTAGAGTTCAGAGGGAGGTGGCTGAAAATTAGTAGAGGCGTTGGTCGTAATCTTTCAAAAATCACTGGAGTTAGGGAAAGTCCCAAATAATTGGAAAATCACTGTTGATGTTATCTACCTAGACTTCCAAAAGGTCTTTTGATAAGGTGCCTCACGGGAGGCTGCTCAGTAAGGTGAGGGCCCATGGTGTTCACGGTGAGCTACTGGCATGGATTGAGGATTGGCTGTCTGACGGAAGGCAGAGCGTTGGGATAAAAAGTTCTTTTTTGGAATGGCAGCTAGTGACAAGTGGTGTCCTGCAGGGTTCAGTGTTGGGGCCGCAGCTGTTCACTTTATATATTAATGATCTGGATGAAGGGACTGGGGGCATTCTGGTGAAGTTTGCTAATGATACAACAGGCAGGTAGTTCAGGCGAGGTGGAGAGGCTATAGAACGTTTTAGACAGTTTAGGAGAGTGGTCCAAGAAATGGCTGATGAAATTCAATGTGAGCAAGTGCGAGGTCTTGCACTTTGGAAAAAAAGAATACAAGTATGAACTACTTTCTAAATGGTGAGAAAATTCATAAAGCCAAAGTACAAAGGAATCTGGGAGTGCTCGTCCAGGATTCTCTAAAGGTTGACTTGCAGGTTGAGTCCATGGTTAAGAAAGCAAATGTTGTCATTTATCTCGGGTTGGAATGTAAAAGCAGCAATGTGCTACTGAGACTTTATAACGGTCTGGTTAGGCCCCATTTAGAATATTGTGTCCAATTTTGGGCCCCACACCTCAGGAAGGACATGCTGGTGCACTGGAGTGTGTCCAGCGGAGATTCACATGGATGATCCCTGGAATGGAAGGCCTAACATATGATGAACAGCTGAGGATCCTGGGATTGTATTCATTAGAGTTTAGTAAAATCGACGTTTTGGGCAAAAGCCCTTCATCAGGAATACAGGCAGAGTGCCTGAAGGGTGGAGAGATAAATGAGAGGAGGGTGGGGGGGGGG
>NC_057732.1:17102504-17112099 GCF_004010195.1 Chiloscyllium plagiosum | reverse complement strand
TGCCTGTATTCCTGATGAAGGGCTTTTGCCTGAAACATCGATTTTACTGCTCCCTCGGATGCTGCCTGAACTGCTGTGCTTTTCCAGCACCACGAATCCAGAATCTGGTTTCCAGTATCTGCAGTCGTTGTTTTTACCTTTTTCATTAGAGTTTAGAAGGTTGAGGGGAGATCTAATAGAAACTTACAAGATAATGCGTGGCTTAGAAAGGATGGACGCTAGGAATTTGTTTCCATCAGGCAGTGATACTAGGACCTGTGGGCATGGCCTTAGAATTAGAGGGGGTCAATTTAAAACGGAAATGAGGAGACATTTCCTCAGCCAGAGAGTGGTGGGCCTGTGGAATTCATTGCCACGGAGCACAGTGGAGGCTGGGACGTTAAATGTCTTCAAGATAAAGATTGATAAATTCTTAATCTCGAAAGTAATTAAGGGCTACGGGGAGAGTGTGGGTAAGTGGTGCTGAAATGTCCACCAGCCATGATTCAATGGCAGAGTGGACTCGATGGGCCGAATGGCCTTAATTCCACTCCTATGTGTAAAGGTCTTATGATCATTAATTGCAATCAGGAGAATTTATAAAGAAGAATAGAGAACTGGCAGAGAACCTAAATTATTACTTTGTGTCAGTTTTCACTGAAAATGATAGCAAAACTCTCCCAAAAATGGATATACAAATGGTTAGGGAGAATGAAAAAGTAACAGAAATTAGAACAAATAGGAAGATTGTACTGGAGAAATTAAAGCAGCTGAATGTTGCCAATTTCCTTGGATCTGATGGATCCAGAGTACTGAAGGAGGTGGCTATAGAGATAGTTGACACATTGATACTTATCTTCTAAAATTCAACAATCTGGAATGATTTCTGTGGATTGGCAGGTAGCAAACGTAGTCTAAACGTGTGGCGCTAGAAAAACATAGCTGGAAAAACACAGCAGGCAGCATCAGAGGTGCAGGAGAATCGATGAATTGGGCATAAGCCCTTCATCAGGAGTTTTGGGGGGGGTTGGAATTGAAGGGTGCTGAGAGAAAAAATAGGAGGGATCAGGTGGGGTTGGGGGGACAGTAGCTGGGAAGGTAATATATAGAATGCAGTAGGGTGGTGATTGTGATAAGTCGGAGCAGAGAGTGGAACGGATAGGTGGGAAAAATCTTGGACAGGTAGGACAGTGTAAGAGGGCAGTTCCAAGTCAGAGGATTGGATCTGGGATGAACTGGGGGGGAGAGGGGAGATGAGGAAACCAATGTTGATGCCGTGTGGTTGGAGGGTCCCAAGGTAGAAGATGAGGCATTCTTCCTCCAGGCATCAGGTGGCTGGGATTTGATGGTGGAGGAGGCCCAGGACTTGCATGTACCTGGCAGAGTGGGAGGGGGAGTTGATGTGGTCGGCCACAGGGCAGTGGGGTTGTTTGATGCATGTGTCCCAGAGATGTTCCCTAAAACATTCCACGAATTGGTGTCCTGTCTCCCCAGTGTAGAGGAAACCACATTGAGAGCAACAGACACAGTAGATGAGGTCTTGAATATGCAGGAAAGTCTCAGCTGAATGTGCAAGGATCTTTTGGGGCCTTGGATAGAGGTGAGGGTTGGGGGAGGTGTAGGCACAGGTTTAACATCTCTGTGGAATGGTCTCTATGGAATGCTGATAGGCGTGGGGAAGGAAATATATCTCCGACGGGGTCTGAATGTAAGGATAGCCAGAGATTGGTGGGGTGGAAGGTGAGGACCGGGGGGTTCGATCCTTGTTGTGGATGGAGGTGGGGTTCAAAGGTGGAGGTGCGGGAAATGGAGGAGATGTGCTGGAGGGCATTGGAGGGGCTATTGTAGTCCTTGAAATAGGATGCCATCTGGGACGTTCTGGAGTGGAATTGCTTCTCCTGGGAGCAGATTTCCAGTTTTCAACACGGACATCAACTTCAAATCCACCTATTCCCACAGCTGCCTTGACCAAACCGCCTCGCACCAACCCTCCTATAAAAACGCTATACCTTACCACCAATTTCTCTACCTCGCCCTTATTTGCTCCCAGGAGGAGTAGTTCCACCTTAGAACATCGCAGATGGCTTCCTATTTCAAGGACTGCAATTTCCCCTCTCACATGGTCAACAATGCCCTCCAGGGCATCTCCTCCAGTCACTGCACCTCTGCCCTTGAACCCACCCCTCCAACTGCAAAAAGGATAGAAACCCCCTCCACTCCAGTCCTCACCTTCCACCCCACCAAACTCCAGATACAGTGCATCATCCTCTGCCATTTCCGCCACCTACAGTTAGACCCCACTACCAGAGTTATATTTCCATCGTCATTCCTATCAGCATTCCACAGAGACCATTCCCTCCGTGACTTCCTTATTAGGTCTACGCCTACCGACCCCCAACCAACCCATCCTCCACTCTCAGCACCTTCCCCTGTGCTGCAAGAGGTGTAAACCCTGCATGCACACCCAGCTCCTCACCTCTGTCTAATGCCCCAAAGGATCCTTCCACATCCGGCAGAGATTTTCCTGCACATTCACACACCTCATCTTCTGTGTCTGTTGCTCCCGATGTAGTCTCCTTTACATTGGGGCAACAGGATGCCAACTCACAGAATGTTTTAGAGAACATCTCTGGAACACACACACACCAAACACACCACCCTGTGGCTGACCACTTCAACTCCCCCTCTGACTCTGCCAAGGACATGCGAGTCCTGGGCCTCCTCCACTGCCAAATCCTAGCCACCTGATGCCTGGAGGAAGAATACCTCATCTTCTGCCTTGGGACCCTCCACCACACAGCATCAGCATTGATTTCACCAGTTTCCTCATCTCCCCTCCCCCACCTCTCTCTGCCCACTTCTTCTCCGTTCCCCCCAACACCATTCCTGATGAAGGGCTTATGCCCGAAACATCGAGTCTCCTGCTCCTCTGATGCTGCCTGACCTGCTGTGATTGTCCACCTCCACACCTTTTGATTCTGATCTCCCCAATCCTCACTTTCTCCAGGTAACAAATCTAAGTTCACCACTTAAGAAGGGAATGAGAGAGAAAACCGAGAACTACAGATGTTTTAGACATAATTTAGGCAAATTACCTGACTCAGACTGAAGAAGCATACAGTTTGCAACCTAAAAGTAGCGAGTTAAAAATCACACAACAACAGGTGATTTTTAACTTTGTACACCCCAGTCCAACACTGGCATCTCCAAAACATAAAAATAGCGAGGCATTTGGGAAGGTGTCATCAGGTTATAACTGAGTAAAGAAACAAAATAATGAATAATTGAGGACATGGATATTTGCTTAACAAAAAAGAAATGACAGCAAAATAGAAAAGGTCATCAAAAAAAACCCGGTGACTATAGACCAACAGTGGTAAATAATTAAATGATGGACAAAAGGCTTCCATGTTAACTACATCCCAATCACAGAATAAAATGTATTAAAGACTGGATAAACAAGGGAATTAGATTAAATCTTAAATGAAGAAACAGAGCAGAAATAAAATATGAAACCTGGTACAAATAGCTTTAGTCTAAATGCAACAAGATCTGGACATATCCAGACTGAGGTTGACAAATGGCAAGTGATATTCGTGTTACAAAAATGCCAGGCTATGACAATCACCAGTAAGAGACAGTCTAATCACTGCCCCTTGACATTCAGTGGTGTTACCATTACCAAATTTCCCCATTGTCAACACCCTGGGAGTTATCGTTGATCAGAAACTCAACTAGATTCACCACATAAACACTGTGGCCAGGTCAGAGGCTAGGAATACTGCAGCAAGTAACTCCTGACTCCCCAAAGCCTATCCATCATAAGGCAGGAGTGTGATGGAATACTCTACAAATGTGTCTGGATGAGAGCAGGCCCAACAACACTGAAGAAGCTTGACACTAAGGACAAAGCAACCTCTTTATTCGCCCTACATCCACAAGCATTCGCTCCCTCACCACCAACGCTCAACCAGCAGTGTGTACAAAATGCGCTGCAAAAATTCATCAAAGATCCTCAGACAGTATCTTCCAAATCCACGACCACTTCCATCTAGAACGACAAGGGTAGCAGATATATGGGAACGTCACCACCTTGAAGTTTCCCTCCAAGTCAATCACCATTCTGACTTTGAAATATATCAGCATTGTTTCACTTTTGTGGGTCAAACTCGCAGGAACTCCCTTCCTAATGGTATTGTGAATCAAGACGGCAGCTCATTTTCTCAAGGGCAACTAGAAACGGGCAATAAATGCTGGCCTGCCAGTGATGCTCACATCCCACAAATGAATAAATTTAAAAAGTTGATATCGATAATATGTACAGGAAATTAGGACCAAATATAGAACTCATGACAAGCAGGTTTGAAAGAATGATGCCCAGATCCAAGATGTGGATACAAAAGGTATCAGCCATGTAGATGGGAAGGAACATTGTACACTGAAGCAGTTAGAGGTTGGGTACGTGGCTAAGGTGGGATAACATGTTGGATAATATATCACAGAAAAAGACAAAAAAAAAAGACATGATAAATCACAATTTTATTTCATTTTCTGGTAAATTTTATGATCCCATCCTTCCAGCAAGGTGTTGGTGCACAACATGGGAAATAAGAGAGAGATGGGGCTATAGTGCTCAGCTGCCCCTTGATTCAAGTACATATCTATTGAGGGTCACAGGTTTTTGGCACATGTCTGCACATTACACTCTTATTTTCAAGCCATCATCTTTAGGTAAATGGGGCAGATTGTCCTACAAGGTTGGATATTTGCAATGCAAGATTTATCTCTTTTCTTACTTCTCTGCACCCACCCATGTGTCTTTGTTTGGCTTGTCCGAGGATGGATGTGTTGTTTCAGTCAAAGTGGTGTCCTTCCTTATCTGTATGTAAGGATATTAGTGAGAGAGGGTCATGTTGTTTTGTGGCTAGTTGATGTTCATGTATCCTGGTGGCTAGTTTTCTGCCTGTTTGTCCAATGTAGTGTTTGTTGTAGTCCTTACACGGTATTTTGTAAACGACATTAATTTTGCTTGTAGTCTGTATAGGGTCTTTCAAGTTCCTCAGCTGCTGTTTTAGTGGGTTTATGGGCTACCATTGATGCCAAGGGGTCTGAGTAGTCTGACAGTCATTTCCGAGATGCCTTTGATGTAGGGGAGAGTGGCTAAGGCTTCTGGACATGGTTTGTCTGTTTGTTTGTTGACAAACCAAACAAAGACATGCACGAGAATTCCTAGAAGCATGGCATTCTAACCGGAACTCTATCAACAAACACATCATGTCAGACCCCATCTACCATCCCCTAAGAAAAGGAACAGGAAGTGACTTCACCACAGGAAATATCACCACAGGAAATGACATCACCAACCCCAAACATATAAATAGAAAGCAGGAATTTTCAGCATTGCTTTTCCTGACTCCCACTGAAGATGTTATCTAGTAGAGTAACGAAATGTCTGGAAATGAACCTTGCAGTTCAGTGAGCAAACCTACATCCAAAACCTCAACCTGAGCTACAAATCTTTTCAAAACTCACTTCCTTCTTTGTTTTACTTTTGCTACTCCTCTTTCCTTTCACTTTATTTTCCTTTTCTTTTGGCCCTTTTTTTCTTCTTACCTGTGGTATGTTGATCAGCAGCAAGAACAGGCCACATGCAGAGTACGAATGTGATTTCTCCTCGCAATAGGAGGCCGGCGGCAATTAGTGCATTATCCTGCCATTCGGGGCCTGTGGCAGAGGCAACGAGGTTGTACTCTGGCATTTAGGACCGACAGCAGTGTTAGCAAAGCTCTGCCAGTGATCAGGGAAGGCAGTGCCAGTGGACTCTTCAAGATGGCAGTGCTGGCAAGGCAGCCAAAGCTGGACTTGTGGCCCAGCAGTGACCTGGCCTGGTATGGCAGTAGAGCCAGGTACTCTTAGTCCCAGGGCGAGTAGGGATTCAGTGGTGTCAGTGAAGTGGGCCCAGCAGTAAAGAAAGGACACCTAAAGTATGACTCCTATATTAGTGAAACTGGCGCAGGTGGTGGCGAGGTAGTGGAGGTCTCCTTTGAGACTAGGTGCCAGTGTGGAATGGGTCAGGAAGAATGATATTCTGAATTTTTTAATTTGTTATTTTTCTAATTCATTCCTATGACCTATAATTTCTATTTATTTCTTTACTTTTTTTTATTGGCTAAGAATTTAATCTTAAGAATCTATACCTTGGTGTGTTTGTACCTAAGGGAGCATTGTAATGCTGTAATGGGTGAGTACATGTGACATTAAAACCAATTCAATTATACCAACAATAGATTAATTATAAAATGACTTTATTTTAAAGAAAATATACTGCCAAAAAAAAGACTGAGATTGTAAATTCTGAGCAATGTAATTTGTGACTGTCTGGAAAGCCTTTGTGTATAATCATCAGCCAACAGGAGTAGCTTTGAATTTGTTATGAAGGTGTAGATGTGTACTGTACCTTTGAGAGAGGGAGGAAGCTAGTAAGAACTGACTGAAAGCACATAGTGCACTGAACAATTTAAAAATGTAACATTTGATTAAAATAAATAGCTGCAGTTGCATTGTCATGGAACAAAAAACAAATTCAAATTCAACCAATCAGTTTAAATTATACACCAGACATTAAATTCCAATCAAATTTGAATTTTGCTGTTTGGGATGACATCAAACCAATGAAATGATCCAATGTTTTGGGGTATAAAGCCGGACATTTTGAACAGAAGGAGAACTGTAAAGAGCACCAACAAGTACAGACTGCTAGCTGAATAGCTCTCTGAAAGGTACCTGTCCATAAGAAAAGTTGTGCAGCCAAAGTCCGAAGAAAAGACGACCCAGGAAAATACAGAGGAAAATCTACAAAGGAGAGTTGACAAAGCTGTCTGGTTTTGAAACGTGGATTTTTTTTTTGTAAATGTTAATCGGGGTTTTGTTTTAACGAACCAGTATTGTAGAGTGGGAGGTAAACGATAGGGTGAAGGGAAAGGAGTTGTGAATAGTTGTTGTTTTAATGTTCTTTGTTGGACTTAAAGAATAAAATTGTTGATTTTTATTTTAAATAGTGTCATCTGGGACAGTTTGTTGCCTGTTGTGTCAGGTTAAAATTAGAAAACGGGTTTACTCTGTGTCGTAACAGGTTGGGGACTCTTGGCCGTGATATGAACAAGTTTATACAGATCCAGTCTGGGATTTGGACATATTTGAATAGGTTTGGGGTATGAAGAAAGCCCAGTAGATTTAAACACTTTCCAGTTATTGTCCTTGATCTTTAAATAAAATGTAGGTGAGACAAATTGTTTAATTTTGGTTATTTGTGGTTGGTTAAATTAAAAGTGAGATAAATGGCTCTTAAAATTGTTAAAGAGGTACTTGGGTTCGAAGATGATTCCCAAATTTGCCAAGAAAGTTTTTTTAGATAGAAAAGACCATACTCTTCGAATTAGCAAAGAGGTTAGAATTGAGTTTAACCAAGGAAAAAGTAAAGCTGAAATTGTAAGGGAGTTTCTCAAACACTTAGGTGTGTCAGAGAAACAGACAAGTACAGTAGAGTTAGAAAAATTTAAATTACAATTGAGGAAAATGGAGTTAGAAAATAAACAAAGGGAGAGAGAAAGAAAAAGAAAGAAGAGCGAGAGGAAAAAGGAGAGAAGATTCTTAGCTGAGCAAAGAGAGAGAGAAGAAAGGGGGAGAGAAAGAGAGAGAAGGGAGAGAAAAAGAGAGAGGAGAGAGAGAGAGAGAGAGAAAGGAAAAGGAGAGAGAAGGTTCTTAGCTGAGCAAGAGAGAGAGAGAGAATTTGAACTTGATACATTGCAACTTTATCGTGTTAACTTGACTTTGCTGATTGAGATGATAAGAGGTGGTGATAAATACAAATATGTCAAAACTCTGCCACATTTTGATGAGGAAGATGTCAAAGCCTTCTTTATTTCATTTGAAAAACTGGCTAGGCAGGTGGGGTGGTCCAAGGACTTACAAATTATGCTAGTTCAGACTTAACTGGTAGGCAGAGCTGATGAGGTATTTGCCGCGCTGTCAGATGAGGGGTCAGGAGATTATGAAGAGGTCAAATAGGTTATTTTAAGCACTTATGAATTGGTACCAGAATCGTATGGACAGTGGTTCAGAAACATAAAGAAGGAACCAGGTCAGACTTATGTTGAGTTCGAAAGAACAAAACATAGTCATTTTGATAGATGGGTGCAGGCCTTAAAAATCACCTATGAGGTTCCAAGAGAGATTATTCTGCCAGAGGAGTTTAAAAATTCACTTCCAGAGATGACAAAAAGTCACATGGAGGAACAGAAAGTTCAGGAATTGAGAAGGACAGCAGAGTTAGCAGATAAATACGTGTTGGTGCATAAGACAAGGTGCTAACCAGAATTTCATCTGATGAGAAATAGAATTTGGGAGAAGGGGAGATCCTACACTACGAAACAAAGAGTAGAGAAAACTGGTAAGTGTTTACCACAGGTTAAAAAAGAAGACCAAGAGGGTAGAAAGGAGGTGAAAAGCCTCAGGTATTTCCACTGTGGTAAAGTGGGACATGTAAAGTCACAGTGCTGGTCGTTAAAGAAAGGCACTATGGGAAAGATGTGGTAGAAGTAGCTAGGCCAGTGGCATTAATGAAAGTAGTAAAGGAAACTCCAAGAAAAGCTGAGGAGCTGCAGAAAAGTGCACAGCCTAGGCAGGGTATGGAGTTAGTGCCAGAGTTTTATAAAGAATTCACCTCTGTTGGTAAGATTTACTCAAAGAACAGGGGGAGAAGGGCAAGAAGTTATAATTTTGAGAAATACAGGATTGAACTAAGTCTCTAATAGTAAGAGGTGAGCGGATTTGCACATTTTCTGATTTGTCACCTGAGAATGCAGTAATTTGCGGGATATATGGATAGAAATTTAGCATTCCCCTATGTAATATCGGGTTAGAGTTCCAACTCAAGACTGGGGAAGTAACAGTGGGAGTGATTGACAGAGAGTGTCAGTTCCAGGAATTCAGTTTGTTCTTGGGAATGGTTTGGCAGAGATGAGAGTGACACCCTTGTTGAGGAGAAATCCAAGGAAGACCAAGAAACTGAGGAGTTAAAAGAAAAATATTCTGATATTTTCTCAGATTGTGTAGTAAAACAATGCCACTATCATAATTCACAGTATGAAGCAAAAGCTAAAGAGGAAAGATGAAGGAATTGAGAGAGAATTAGTGGATACTCTGTTTGACATAATGGTGCAGGAAAAACCTGAACAGGCAGAGGGTCAGACAGAAGTGTTTAGTCCTGAAAGTAAGGGACTTGCAACAGAAAGACAAGATGATAAAAGATATATATAGAGTCATAGTCATAGAGATGTGCAGCATGGAAACAGACCCTTCGGTCCAACCCGTCCATGCCGACCAGATATCCCAACCCAATTTAATCCCGCCTGCCAGCACCCAGCCCCTATCCCTCCAAACCCTTCCTATTCATATACCCATCCAAATGCCTCTTAAATGTTGCAGTTTTCCAGCCTCCACCACTTCCTCTGGCAGCTCGTTCCATACACGTACCACCCTCTGTGTGAAAAAGTTAGGTCTCTTTTATATCTTTCCCATCTCACCCTAAACCTATGCCCTCTAGTTCTGGACTCCC
>NC_057732.1:17082548-17102159 GCF_004010195.1 Chiloscyllium plagiosum | reverse complement strand
CACTCCCTAGGACCTTACCATTAAGTGTATAAGTCCTGCTAAGATTTGCTTTCCAAAATGCAGCACCTCGCACTTATCTGAGTTAAACTCCATTGCCACTTCTCAGCCCATTGGCCCATCTGGTCAAGATCTGAGGTAACCCTCTTCGTTGTCCACCACTCCTCCAATTTTGGTGTCATCTGCAAACTTGCTAACTGTACCTTTTACGCTCTCATCCAAAACATTTATGTAAATAACAAAAATGTAGAGGGCCCAGCACTGATCCTTGTGGCACTCCACTGGTCATAGGCCTCCAGTCTAAAGAAATAACCCTCCACCACCACCTTCTGTCTTCTACCTTTAAGCCTGTTTTGTATCCAAATGGCTAGTTCTCCCTGTATTCCATGAGGTCTAACTTTGCTAATCAGTCTCCCATGGGGAACCTTGTCGAACGCCTTACTGAAGTCCACATAGATCACATCTACCATTCTGCTCTCATCATTCCTCTTTGATAGTTCTTCAAAAAACTCAATCAAATTTGAGAGACATTATTTCCCACACACAAAGCCATGTTGACTATCCCTAATCAGGAGAAAGTGAGGTCTGCAGATGCTGGAGATCAAAGTTGAAACTTTATTGCTGGAACAGCACAGCAGGTCAGGCAGCATCCAGGGAACAGGAGATTCGACGTTTCGGGCACAGGCCCTGCAGGCCCTTCCCTAATCAGTCCTTGCCTTTCCAAATACATATACATCCTGTCCCTCAGGATTCCCTCCAACAACTTGCCCACCCCCGAGGTCAGGCTCACTGGTCTATAGTTCCCTGGCTTGTCCTTACCACCCTTCTTAAACAGTGGAAGTGACATCTGGGATTGTTCTTTGCCTCTCGAAATTTAACAGCTTTCAGCACGAGGTGAGCTTCTCTGTGTGTTGAGTTTAAATTAGCAGAGGAGTTTACTCCGTGTCATAACAAATTTCACGACTGAGGTGTGTCATGGAAGCTCCAAGGAAGTGGTCTTCAAAAGGGATAACTGCACTGCAAAGTTAAACTGTAATGTCCTGTCAGTTATCTCAGATTGGGAACATAATAGGAAGAAAGAGGACAGTCTGACAAGAGGCATGTTTGTGTTTACTGTTTTCAAAAATACACAAGAACAAGGTAAAAAGCAAAGCTCAACTCTGGTCTGTGTGTGTTAGTGGGCAAAGCTATGTGTTGTGAAAATTCATAGTCATCCCTGAGCTGCAAGTAAAACAAAAAGTCTATCTCTCTTGAATGGAAATAAATGAAGCTCCAATTAAATGGAAACAAGAAGGCCTATTGCTGTGCTGCTAAATCTCAAAATCAACTATTTTCCTACCGACTTTGTACGTGGCAGGTACTCATGTGACTCAGCCAATGTTGTCTATCTTATACATTGCAGGCAAGGATGCCCTGAGGCATGGTACATTGGGAAAACCGAGCAAAGGCTACAGCAACGGATGAATGGGCAGCGCACAACAGTCAACAGGCAGGAGTGTTCGCTCCCAGTTGGGAAACACTTCAGCGGTCCAGGACATTTGACCTCGGATCTTTGGGTGACTATCCTCCAAGGCAGATTTCGGGACAGGCAGCAGCGAAAAGTGGCTGAGCAGAGGTTGACAGTTAAGTTCCGTACCCATAGGGAGGGCTTCAACCGGGACTTGGGTTCATGTCACACTTCAGGTGACCACCATTGCACTATATATATATAGCGCTGTTGCCTAGACATACACACAGACATACACACAGACATACACACAGACATACACACAGACATACACACAGACCTACACACAGACTCACTCACTCACTCACTCACTCACTCACTCACTCACTCACTCACTCACTCACTCACTCACTCACTCACTCACTCACTCACTCAGATACTCACAACTCCCCAATCCAGACAGACAGACACACATATACATATATGTTTGTGGGATGAATTTGTACTTGCAGAGTTACTTTGAACTTTGCTCAAAAACTGCATGAATCTCACTTTTTAGATTAGAATCAGTCTAAACATTATGGCACAGATAGAGAACACAAGGGGCTAACACCTTCAATATATTGTCTAGCTAACACCAATTGTTACAGTTAACCTGAGAATGCAACTTTTAAAAATAAGTTTTGTGATTTACACATGAAAGAAGTGAAACTATCATGGTATTCGAATAGATGAAAGAACTCAACAAACAATCAAGATATTTTACAATGTATAATTTTAGTTACATCACAGTGTAAACTTTTGCAATAAATTCTGTCTTACAATTGTGTCCTCCAAAACCATCTGATGAAGGAGCAGTGCTCCGAAAGCTAGTGCTTCCAATTAAACCTGTTGGACTATAACCTGTTGTTGTGATTTTTAACTTTGTACACCCCAGTCCAACACCAGCATCTCTAAATCTTTCCTACCGACATCAATGCTGCTGTAATAGCCACAACTTCTCATGGCCCAGTCTTCCTGGAACTCAGAAAACTGATTCATTTTTTTTTAAACTTTTATCCTATATGCACTTTTGTATCATTTCTAACCTGTGCATATATGAGTTGTGTGGCATTTATTAAGGACCAAACTCACTATTTCATTAACTCAAGAAAGCCTGGGCAATTAGCTCCTTTAAAAACATTATTTATTTTGGTCCAGGCAGAAAGGGATCATTTTTTTAAATTAACCTAGCTGTGTCCAACTAAGAGGGCAGGTGAAAAAAGAGGGGAGCAGGTGATCCTTTCTCACATAGAAGCTTGAGAGGTTTCACTTCAGAATCTTAAGAAATCGGGGAACCTCACCCACACACTTATCATTAACATAATTGTAAAGGGCGTGGGTTAGACTACACCTGGAATACCATGTACAGTTCTGGTCTCTTTACCTGCAAAAGAATATGTTTGCTTCTGAAGGATTAAAATGATTGTTCACTATACTGTCATCTGTGATAAAGAGATCATCTTAGTAACAAACATTGAGTAAACCAGACCATATTTCTAGCATTTAAAAGAATTAGAGGTAATGTCATTGAAATATATTTTTAAGGGGTATGATCAGGTCATTGGTGTTTCCTCTATTTAGATAATTTACAATTATGGATCATATCCTGAAAATAAAGTGTCAGTCATTTAGGACAGAATTTCTTCATTCTAGGTTTTCAGAATTCTCTGCCCTAAAGGAAAGAAGATGACCGATCACATACTTTTAGTTCAAAGCAGCGAAATGGGGACAGTGTGGAATGTGGAGGTGAAATAGAGGACAATCCATGCACTAAATGAATGATGAAGAAGGTTTGAAAGACAAAAGGGTATACTCCTATTTCCAATTTTAAATACCTCAGAGAGTGAACCCAAAGTGTTACAGTTCAACAAATAGAATTTGAGGTTGATACTCACCTCCCCATATTTTAAATTTGCTATATTGGCAAAATTCTTTGTCCTGCTGTTCCATTCATTCCCTTGGGAACTGTAAAGGCTAAAAAATATTATTAAATTTCAGTTTACAGGCAATCCATCTTGAAAAAATACTGGTCTCAATGTATAAATAGAATCACTTTTAATTTGTCTGAAAGTAGAATTCATTCTTTCATTGGATAGAATATTATTAAAAATTGCTGTATTATATCAATACATCTAATTTCTGTTAATTTAACAGAAGGATAAATGATTTTCTTTATATTTAAAAAAACACTGGAACAATGAAATAACATTGCAAACAATAAGAGGGCAGATTGGACAAGCCACAAAATCCCTAAAGGATGTGCCAAAAATCAATTGCAAGCTGTGGATTAACTCAGGATTGTAAAGGTGAAGGACAATTTGAAAGTGCAATGATTATTTGATTATTGATCCAGAACCAGTGTCATCAGGAAAATTTATATTTTAAAGGTTCTGTCAATCTGTTATTGTTTGTAAGAATATTGAAAAAGGACGTTTAAGAATTTGCACCAATTATAATTGAATCAATTAAAATTTCTCACAAAATAAGAAATAATAATGCAATTGACCAGAAAATCATTGATAAGTACCAAAAGAGAAGAAGTAAAAATCAGAAGCTGTATGACTGGCAAACACAAAGAAGAACTGCAAGCAGGAGAGCTGAAGGTCGAAGGTATCCAGCACACAGATAGAGCAAAAAGAGAAATTACACAAAGGCAGAAGAAAAAAATCTCTCTTAAGAAGACTTCTGTTTTGCAGAAAAAGAGATGGCAGGCTTGGGTGCAATTTGTGGGTTGACACAAAATCTAAAGCCTGGAGGTCATTGTGAAGAGCTATGAAATGTTAAAAGTTGTTTTACTAGAGATTGTCAAACAGTGAATCAGAATTTTATTGGTTGTTCAGTTGAAAAGAAACTTGGAAAGCTACATCATCTGAACAGACACAAACAATGGGTGCGAGGATTTACAGAGAGTGCCTTCCTGATGATGATCATACCTGTGAAATTCAATGATAAGAGTTACCAACAGTACTCATGACCTGTTCTGCATTGATAAAGAAGAGTATATTTTGGAACTGTGCTGAAAATGATACCAGGTGTTTCTGGTAAATAAAACACATTTATTGGATAGATTATTTAAATGGGAATTTTTATTTTTATTTAAACTCTTGTCTGCAAATTTATGTGTGATTTCCCTTAATTCCATTACATGTTTGTGAAAACCACAAGACCCATGGGGAATCACTAATTAATCTCCCTGTGGAGCTTGTTGAGTATGAGTTCCCTTGGAAACCAGCAATGGCCTGCACAAATGGACTCCTCAGCTAAGCCATTTATAAAGTAGACTACTAAAATAGGTTAAAAAACATTAAGCAGTCCCCTTATGGAAGTTCTATTTTCCGTCGGATCCGGAGGTGCAGATTGTTGTATACAGTATAAGTGTAGATTGCGGTGGTTCACAGACTCCCAGCTCAACTGTTTATTTTGCGATGCTGTGGATCTGTGGACCATGTTTATGCTAGTTGTAGGCATTTGCACCCAAATTTTAGATATTTTAAAAATCCTATGGTCCTGATCTTTTAGTATCCAGTGTGGGTAGATGGGATGACCACCTCGTGAGTCTGCCCCTAGGCCTGGCTGGGCTAGTTATAAACAGGTCCAGGCAATAGGTTGTGGAGGGGGTCAACTCTGCCAACAGTCTGCCCCCTTCCACAGTTATGTTTGTGCCGAGGTATCCTTGGAAAGGAAGCACATATTGTCCATCAATGCACTTGATGCTTTTAGAGACAGGTGGGCACCACAGAGGGTGCAGACCTTTATCTCCCCCTCCAACTCCATTTTGATTCAGTCCCATCCCTCTCTACCAGTACTCCTCACTTTTGAATTTTCAGATTGCCCATAATGGGCTTTGCTTGTAAACATTTAATTGGTTACACAGGTGATTACTGTTTACATTTCTTGATTACATTTCATTCCGATGTTCCTGATCTTTGGGCATTCAGTGCAGAGGGGTGTGGGCAGATCGGAGGACCTCCTCATAGGTTAGCCCTAACCTGACCAGGCTGGCTATAAACAAGTCCAGGCAGTGGGCTGTGGAGGGAGTCATCTACTGACTGTCTGCCTCTCTTCCGTGTTTATGTTTGAGCCTGCATGTCACTGGGGAGGGAGCCTTTCCATCAATGTTCTCAATGCCTTTAGAGAGAGGTGGGCTCTGCAGGAGCTACAGTGCTTTACTTTCCACTCCAACTCCATTTTGATATTGTCCCTTCCAGCTCACCCTACCCAACCTTCACATATGATGGTTCACATTGCCCAAAATGAGCTTTGCTTGTAAATATTTGATTGGCTACATGGATGATTGTTGTTAGTGGTTAATCATATAAAATAAACAATAAAAAAGTAATGGTGGTTTGATGGTTCAAAAGCCTTTTAGTGTGTGTGATAGCACTTCCAGATATACAAAAAAGGAAAAAGTAAATAAATCAGACCCATGGCAAGGGCTTTTTTTGGTACAGTGGTACTGTCCCTTCCTCTGGACCAGGAGACCCAGTTTCCAGTCTTGTCATGTTCCAGAGGTGTCTTGTAACATCTTTGAACAGGTGGAATGGAAAATGAAATAAAGTAGACCCATAAAGATCTTGTGGCACAGTGGCAATGTCACCACCTCTAGGTTGTGTAGGTCTGGTTCATGTTCCACCTGCTCCTTTCTTCTACCCCACACAACCCACCCCCCCAGATTTTGATGGCTTGCATCGCCAATAATGGGTTTTGCATGTAAACTTTCAATTGGCTACACGGGTGATTATTGGTGGTGGTTAATAGTTGAAAACGCAAAAACAAAAATCACAGTGATTTGGTTTTAAGAAAATTTTTCAGTTGTATGTGATTAACATTTCTAGATGTGGTCTATATGGACTTCAGTAAGGCGTTTGACAAGGTTCCCCATGGGAGACTGGTCAGCAAGGTTAGATCTCATGGAATACAGGGAGAACTTTGGATATAGGACGGGCTCAAAGGTAGAAGACAGAGGGTGGTGGTGGAGAGTTGTTTTTCAGACTGGAAGCCTGTGACCAGTGGAGTGCCACAAGGATCAGTGCTGGGTCCACTACTTTTCATCATTTATATAAATGATTTGGATGTGAGCATAATGGTAAGGTCCTAGAGAGTGTTGCTGAACAAAGAGACCTTGGAGTGCAGGTTCATAGCTCCTTGAAAGTGCAGGTAGATAGGATAGTGAAGAAGGCATTTGGTATGCTTTCCTTAATTGGTCAGAGTATTGAGTACAGGAATTGGGAGATCATGTTGCGGCTGTACAGGACATTGGTTAGGCCACTGTTGGAATATTGTGTGCAATTCTGGTCTCTTTCCTATCGGAAAGATGTTGTGAAACTCGAAAGGGTTCAAAAAAGATTTACAAGGATGTTGCCAGGGTTGGAGGATTTGAGCTATAGGGAGAGGTTGAATAGGCTAAGGCTGTTTTCCCTGGAATGTCGGAGGCTGAGGGGTGACCTTCTAGAAGTTTCTAAAATCATGAGGGGCATTGATAGGATAAACAGACAAAGTCTTTTCCCTGGGGTAAGTGAATCCAGAACTGGAGGGCATAGGTTAGAGTGAGAGGGGAAAGATATAAAAAAAGACCTAAGGGACACCTTTTCACTCAGAGGGTTGTATGTGTATGGAATGAGCTGCCAGAGAAAGTGGTGGAAACTAGTACAATTGCAACATTTAAAAGGCATCTGGATGGGTATATGAATAGGAAGGATTTGGAGGGATATGGGCAGGGTGCTGGCAGATGGGTCTAGATTGGGTTGGGATATCTGGTCGGCATGGACGATTTGGGCAGAAGGGTCTGTTTCCATCCTCTATATCTCTGACTCAATCCCACCCTGCCCCTGACATGTCAGCACAGGTTAGCTGAAATAGCTACAAAGCATTCCTGGACCCCTTCCTGTGCTCCCTACCCCTTCCTCCAACACAGCCCACCCCTACCTCCTCAGATTTTGATGGCATGCATTACCAGTAATGAGCTTTGCATGTAAATATCTAATTGTTTTATTGATGGTGGTTGATAATTAAAAAGTAAAAAAAGTCACAGTAGTTTGAGAAAGCCATTCAGTTATGTGTAAGAAATAGATTAAAAATGAGAGAGACTCGGGGTCTTAAGGTACAATGGTGGTGTCCTGTCTCTGGGCCAGAGGCATGGGTTCAACTCCTACTTGATCCAGAGGTAGGTGATGACATTTCTGAACAGGTTGTTTTTTAAAAAGCAGACCAGGTGGATATCATGGTACTGTCCCTATCTCTGAGCTAAGAGTTCTGGGTTCAGGTTTGACCTGCTCCAGAAGTGTGTAATACAGGTACACAATCCTTTACCCAAAATTCCAAAATCTGAAAAGGTCCAAAATCCGAAATTCTTTTCAAGAAGTGTAGAGCATCATTTTGGCATGCGAACAGATGATCCAACTCCACACCCACTCGCACCACGTCACTCAGATGTGACATGGCAGCGTGACCCAGCACTGGCAAGCGTCAATTGTGTCACATTGCTTGTGCTTTTCATACATGCGTCTGCTGATACTTTTCTTCACCCATTAGAAACCTAAGGTATCCAACCATACACATCAGGTAAAATATTAATTGATTTAATATCATTGATAATTTAACAGAGTAAAAGTTATGGACATGTACTGGAGAATGAATTGTTAATTTGAAACTGTCCCTATTATATAAAATATAAATGGGTAATTTCACACAGCTTTAACACCAATACAGAGCCCAATAGGACATGAATGCAGGCTGAAAATCAGTTGGAATACCAAATCCTAATTATTTTCATAACTAATAAGAATAGATAACAGTCACTTGTTTCATTTTTGTCTCCTATTAAGGAAGTACAGTGTACTTAAAATGCACATGGCTTACAGGTTGAAGACATATGTGTAAACTTTCACAAAGCAGAATCACCAAGAACAAAATATACTAAACACACATGCACCATATGTTGCTGTGGGAGAAGTCAGTGAACTGGAATTTTAATGTGTTGAGAGTTAATTTGGGAACAAACAAAATAAAATAGCTCTGGGGAAATTAAATGGCATTTTCGCAGCCAGTGGAGATGATTCTTTATTTACCAAGGAATAGATGTTTCAGCTTTTCACAACTACAACCTAGGCATGCATGCCCTCAGATTGATCTGTAAACAAGACTGATCTGTAAACCAATAATTTGTATGCGCTTGTATATAGCCCCGTTTGAGTTTTTCAATGTAAAAATAACCAGCATCATAGCTGTAAAATTTAAATAAAATGAGATTCGCTTTATTGTACAGTTATTACTGAAAGTTTTATACATTAAAAAGTGATGGAAATTTCTAGCAAAATCGACAATACAAACAAGGATAAAGGTTCCATACAAAGATAAAAATGGGATTCTAGTTTTGAAGTGAAGGGGCTGAAACCTGAAATCAGATTTAGTAGATGCTGGGGCTTCTATACTGAATGGTTATGGATTTAGTTGACAGTTAGTTTCTGGGAGTAAATGATGGCCCCTTTTTCCTGCTGGTTGTCAGAATAACACTTCAAGATTATCTGCATTCCTTTTCTGGAAAACAGCTAAGTCCTAGGGCACTTCCTTCTGTAACTCCCAATATCATTTAAAAAAGTGTCATGCAATTCAGTTAGTTCAGCTTAAAGTGGTGACTGGTGTTGTCATCACAGATTCTACTACAAAATGGCTGTTTGGCACCTCAAGATAAACAGTTCAAAATTTAAAAATGGCTGTTATCCCACACTATTAACCCATAGTTAAATCATGTTTTATATTAGATATTGTGTTATGGCAGGTATAATACAATAGAGCTATCTTTTGAAGGAGATAATTAACTTGCTAACTGTGTTAGCCATTAACTCAAATGGATCTCATACTTTCAGTTTTTTTGGTGAGAAGAGAACCTGCTTTTCACATGTCCAGAGACCTATTGTCAATGAGTTTCTATTTACCCTAAGGAGGGGAATCATGTCTCACAAACTTGGTTGGATTTTTTGAGGAAGTAACCTTAGTGCAAGCAGGAAATATTGTTCAGTTATTGTTGTGTTGCCATAGTCTTACCAGACCATAGGGTCTGCTCTCCCATTAGAGAGAAGCAACTGGTGATGATTTAACCTGATGTAAACAAGATAAATGAGCATGTAGCGCAGAATGAAATCGGCAGATACGATGTTGTAGGTATCAGAGATATGGCTGCAAGGGGATCAAGGCTGAGAACCAAATATCCAAGCATGTGTGTCCTATTCAAATGATAGTCGGGAGGGGGGCACGGGGATGCCTTGTTAATGAGAAATGAAATTGATAGCAACACATGATACAGAGTCAGAAGGCATAGAATGCATGGGTAGAGTTGAGAAACCTCAAAGGAAAAAAAGACCTTAGTAGGAGTTGTGTACAGACTTTCAAGCTGTAGTCAGGATGTGGAAAGAAAATAAACCAGGAAACAGAAACTGCATGTAAGAAAGCCACTATTACATTAATCGTGGGGGACTTCAATATGCAGGTGGACTGAGAAAATCAGGTTGCCAGCAGAATTCAAGAAAAGGAATTTGTGGAATGTTTATGAGATGACCTTTATTTTTGGAGGAGTTTATGTGAGAGCCCACTAGGGAAATGGCAGTTCTGTATTTGGTGATGTGTAATGAGACAGAGCTGATTAGGGAGTTGAAGGAGGAGAAACCTCTAGGGGGCACTCATCATAATTTAATAGAATTAACCCTGCAATTTAAAAGGGAAAAGATTTAATTGGATATAACAGTATTATAAATATTTAAAGGTAACTACAAAAACATGAGAGTGTAGCTGGCCAGATTGATGGGAAAGGGAGCCTAGCAGGGAAGACAATGGAGCAGCAATGGCAGGAGTTTCCGGGGATGATTTGGCAGGGCCAACAGAAATTCATCCCAAGGAAGAAGGGGAGGAAGAGGCAACCAGGGAAATCAGGGACAGCATAAAAACAATGGAAAAAGCACATAATGTGCAATGTGATGAACTGGGATGCCTTTAAAAACCAGCACAGGATAATTTGTAAGGCAATAAGTGGGGAGAAGGTGAAATATGAGGATTAAACTGAGGTAATAATATTAGGTATGTAAAAGGTAAGAGAGAGGTAAGAGTGGACATTGGATCACTGAGATATCAATGAAATTGATAGCAACACATGATGCAGAGTCAGAAGGCATAGAATGCATTGGTAGAGTTGAGAAACCTCAAAGGAAAAAAGACCTTGATAGGAGTTGTGTACAGACTTTCAAGCGGTAGTCAGGATGTGGAAAGAAAATAAACCAGGAAACAAAAACGGCATGTAAGAAAGCCACTATTACATTAATCGTGGGGGGACTGGAGAAGTAGTAATGAGGAACTGGATAGGTACTTTGCATCAGTCTTCTTGGTGGAAGATACAAGCAGCATACCAGTATTTCAATAGAATCGGGGGCAGAAGTAAGTGTAGTGGCTATCACTAAGAAGGTTCTGGGGAAGCTGAAAGGTTTGAAGGTGAATAAATTACCTGAACCAGATGGACTGCACCCCAGAGTTCTGAAGGAGATAGCTGAGGAGATTGTAGAGGCATTGGTGGTGATCTTTCAGGAATCATTGGAGTCAGGGAGGTCCTAGAGGACTGCAAAATGGCTAATGTAACATCCCTGTTTAAGAAGAGAGTGAAGGATACAGAAAACAGGAAACTAAAGGCTGGTTAGCCTATCCTCAGTCATTGATAAGATTTTAGAGTCTATTATTAAGAATAAGATTGCAGAGTGCTTGGAAGTGCATGATAAAATAGGGCTGAATCAGCACAGCTACATCCAGGTGGTGTCATGCTTGATAAATCTGTTAGAATTCTTCGAGGTGGTAACAAGCAAGTTAGACAAATGAGAGCCAATGTAGTGATCTACTTGGATTTCCAAAAGGCCTTTGACAAGGTGCCACACACAAAATCAGTTAAGAGCCATGGTATTAGGGGCAAGTTACTAGCATTGATAGACAATTCACTGACTGACAGAAGGCAGAGAGTTTGAGATAAAGAGGTCTCTTTCAGAATGGCAGTTGATGACTACTGGAGTTCTTTAGAGGCCACTGTTGGGATCACAACTATTCATGTTATACATTAACAATCTGGACAAAGGAACTGAGGGCATTGTTACTCAGATTACAGATGACACAAAGAAAAGTGGAGGGAGAGATAGTGTTGAGGAAGTGGGAGGATGCAGAAGGACTTGAACAGGCTAGGAGATTGATTTGATTTGATTTATTGTCATGTGTACCTAAAGCTTTGTTTGCGCTCAGTCCAGGCAGATCATAGTAAGCAAGGACATAAAAATCAGAGTGTGTTTACAGATCATAGGGTGGCATACAGATCATAGACTGGGCAAAGATGTGGCAGATAGAATACAATATGGAAAAGTGTAAGGTTATGCACTTGCTAGGAAGAATAGAGGCATAGACTATTTTCTAAACAGGGAAAGGCTTTGGAAATCTGAAGTGCAAAGGGACTCAGAAGACCTAGTTCAACTTTCTCTTAAGGTTAATATGCAGGTTCAGTTGGCAGTTAGGAAGGCAAATGCAATGTTAGCATTCATTTCCAGAGGCAAGAATACTGCTGAGTCTATATAGCATTCTGGTCAGACCGCATTTGGAATATTGAGAGGAGGTTTGGGCCCGTATCTAAGGAAAGATGTTCTAGTTGGTGTTGGAAGAGGTCCACAGGAGGTTCACAAGCACAATCCCAGAGGATGAAAGGCTTGTCATGTGAAGAGCGGTTGAGGATTCTGGGTCTTAACTTGATGGAATGTTGGAAAAGGAGGGGTTATCTGATTGAAATTTACAGAATACTGAGATACTAGGACTCGGGAGCACAGCTAATAAGTGAAGGGATGAGCCAATACAACCGAGATGAGGAGTAATTTCTTCAGTGATCAATCTGTGGAACTCATTGCCACAGAGGACTGTGGAGGCCAAGTCATTCATATTTAAGTTAGAGAAAGATAGATTCTTGATTGGTAAGGGGATCAAGGGTTATAGGAGAAGGCAAGAGGAAGTGGGTGAGAAACATATCAGCCACTATTGAATAGTGGAACAGATTCAATAGGACCAAAGGACTAATTCTGCTTCCATATCTCATGGTCTTTCTTTACAAAATACATAACTACATATTTCTTATTTGTTTTACAACCTGCTGGATGACTTGAGGAGACTGATGGGTTTCTTGTGCAAACAGGTCTCTCAGGATCGGAGTTATGTTTTTCTCCTTTCAGGATGCTCACAATTGTCTTTTTAGAGACAACTTAGTGACAGCAGGTAGCATCTGAACCTCGAAGGTAGATGCTCCTGGATCCCAATCTAGGTCCAAGGTTCTCCCAGCCTATCTGGAAGATAATGGAGGTTGCAGGCGGGTGAGCAAACTGACCATAACACTATGGTACAGATGACATTCAAGATTTTAAAAAATCATTTATGGGATATGATGGGGTAGCAGGGGGGAGGGGAGGAGAACCCAGGGAGATAGTGAAGAAAGAGACCAATCTGAGACTGGTACAGTTGAGAAAAGAAGCAAGTCAAACAGTCAGGGCAGGTAGGACAAAGCAGAGAACAAGATAGGACTGCTAAATTAAAGTGCATTTATTTCAATGCAAGGGGCCTAACAGGGAAGGTAGATGAACTCAGGGGATGTTTAGGAACATGGGTCTGGTATATCATAGCAATTACAGAAACATGGCTCAGGGATGGACAGGACTAGCAGCTTAATGTTCCAGGATACAACTGCTACAGGAAGGCAAGCGAGGAGGGTGAGTGGTGTTTTTGATAAGAGATAGCATTACATTGGTACTGAGGGAGGATATTCCTGCAAATACATCCAGGGAATTTATTTGGGTGGAACTGAGAAATAAGAAAGGAATGATCACCTTATTGGGATTGTATTATGGACCCCTAATAGTCAGAGGGAAATTGAGAAACAAATTTGTAAGGAGATCTCGGTTATCTGTAAGAATAATAGGGTAGTTATGGTAGGAGATTTTAACTTTCCAAATGTAGACTAGGACTGCCATAGTGTTAAGGGTTTAGATGGAGAGGAATTTGTTAAGTGTGTACAAGAAAATTTTCTGATTCAGTATGTGGATGTACCTATGACAGAATGTGCAAAACGTGACCTACTCTTGGGAAATAAGTTAGAGCAGGTGACTGAGATGTCAGTGGGGGAACACTTTGGGGCCAGCAAACATAATTCTATTCATTTTAAAATAATGATGCAAAAGGATAGACCAGATCTAAAATTTGAACTTCTAAATTGGAGAAAGGCCAATTTTAACGGTATTAGGCAAGAACTTTCAAAAGCTGACTGGGGGCAAATGTTCACAGGTAAAGGGACAGCAAGAAAATGGGAAGCCTTCAGAAGTGAGATATAAAGAATGCAGAGAAAGTATATTCCGGTTAGGGTGAAAGGAAAGGCTGGTAGGTATAGGGAATGATGGATGACTAAAGAAATTGAGGGTTTGGTTAAAAAAGGAAGCATATGTCATGTATAGACAGAATAGATCGAGTGAATCCATAGAAGAGTGTAAAGGCAGTAGGAGTATACTTACGAGGGAAATCAGGAGAGCAAAAAGGGGACATGAGATAGCTTTGGTAAATAGAGTTATGGAGACTCCAAAGGGTTTTTACCAATTAAGGATAAAAGGGTAACTAGGGAGAGAATAGGGCCCCTCAAAGATCATCAAGGCGGCCTTTGTGTGGAGCCGCAGAAAATGGGGGAGATACTAAACGAGTATTTTGCATCAGTATTTACTGTGGAAAAGGACATGGAAGATATAGAACGTAGGGAAATAGATGGTCACATCTTGAAAAATGTTCATATTACACAGGAGGAAGTGCTGGATGTCTTGAAGCACATAAAAATGGATAAATCCCGAGGACCTGATCAGGACTCTGTGGGAAGTTAGGGTAGTGATTGCTGGGCTTCTTATTGAAATATTTGTATCATTGATAGTCACAGGTGAGGTGCCGGAAAATTGGAGGTTGGCTAACGTGGTGCCAGTGTTTAAGAAAGGTGGTAAGGACAAGCCAGGGAACTATAGACCAGTGAGCCTGATGTCAGTGATGGGCAAGTTGTTGTTGTAGGGAATCATGAGGGACAGGAAGTACATGTATTTGGAAAGGCAAGAACTAATTAGGGATAGTCAATATGGCGTTATACGTGGGATATCATGTCTCACAAACTTGATTTAGTTTTTTTATTTTGAATTATTGAGTGTATTTAAGACAGCGATGGATGGATTCATGATTGGTAAGAGGATCAAAGGTTATGGGGAGATGGCAGGAGAATGGGGTTGGCAAACATATCAGCCATCATTGAATAGTGGATCAGAGTCAGTGGGCTGAATAGCCTTAAGATCTTGTGATCTTATGGTCTTTCTTCACAAAACATATTTGTTTTGTTTCCAACCTGCTGGACGACTCTAGCTGACTATGTGCCTCTTGTGCAAACCAGTCTCTCAGGATATGCTGAGTAACGGCAGTAACGTTCTAAATAAGGATGGTGTGTGACTTGGAGGGGTACTTGCAGGTGGTGGTGTTCTCAAGCATCTGCTGGGGTAACAAGGAATATAGTTATAGTAGGCAACAGTAAATTATAGTGAAGGGACGTGCTCTGCAGAAACCAGGAAGATTACAGCAACACTACACTGCCTGCCCAGGGCCAGGTTTTGGGACATCTGCTCAAGACTGAAAAGGAATCTGCAGCACTTGGCAAAGGATCCAGTGATTGTGGTCCACGTAGGTACAAACAACACAGTGAGAACAAGGAAAGAGGTTCTGCCGCAGAGAGTTCGGCACTAAATTAAAAAGTAGAACCTCAAAGATTATAATCTCTTGCATATTATATGAGCTATGTACAAATTGACATAAGATATATAAAACCATAGAGATGAATATGTGGCAAAATCACTGGTGTGAGAGGTGATTACCATTTCATGGGCCACTGACACCAGTGTTGGGGAAAGTGGGGCTGTATTGTTGGGGCAATCTCCACTTGAACCTTACTGCGGTTACTGTATTTGTAAGCCACATAACTAGGGAAGCACAGAAGATTTTCAAAGAAATAGTGGAAATAATAGGTTGAACGTGAAAAGATGTAGTATTTCAACAAGTTATAATCATAAGGAAAATGAGGGTCATTGAATGACAGAAAGGGACAGATAAAAAAGACTTAGAAATAGACTGATAATCATGTTACAAAGGTAACAAAAAGACACAAATAAAGTCTCTGTCATCTCGTTAAGAATAAGCTTCACAGTGCTGTGGAAATTGAACAGGATGATGGAAAACTTTTCAACCTCAACTAATTGAAATCCAAGAAGAAAACAACACTGACATTGCTCATGGACCTCATTATGTGTCTGACAATGTCATCTCCGTGCTCTTAGAATAGACTCTTCAAAGCTCGCCACACATCTTGGTGGTAAACATACCAAACAATTAGTCTCAGCCTCAACCTCAAGTAGACTCAAGTCCTCTATCAACCTGTCCCAGGACAAGTTCCAGTCTATCACTCTATCACGAACATATACCAAAATTTTACAAATGTGATTTCCAGGAGATTGATGAGTTGTAATCTGAGGTTTGCTTTTTGCCAGGTGTCTGGATTGTAACCTGCACCTCTCTCTCATTTAACTTTACATGAACCTAATAGGGTTGGTTGAGGTTTGAAGCATGTTTTTGTTCCTTTGAACTTTAAATGGGTAATTTTGTTTTAAATTACTGGTGTCCCTCTGTTGATCTCCACCAATGCTGTGAGCTATGTTCTCTTTTCATTTCCCTTCATATCAGGAATTTATTTTCCTGTTCCACATGTCGTGGAGCACTACTGCCATCACATGGATGTTCAAATCCTGCTATACACCCATTCAACTCATTCAGTAAATGAAGCTACAACTTTACTTTCTCCAGGCCTTTCTGAAAAATCTTCAGGTCTTCTTTGAAACTTACCATGAAAGTATCTGTTAACTGATCTCTGGCTATTTCCTGCCATAATATTCCTTTATTTTCCCCACATTCAAGGTTTTGAGGAAACCACTGAATTTTCTCATTGGCTGTTGGAAACAGTGAATGGTCAACCATTTTATTTTGACAGAAATTTCTGGCAGTTATTTTGGTCAGCAATCATATCTGAGTAGACAGTGACCACCTTCAATACTGTGTGACAACATATAAAAAAAGGAGTAGGACATTCAGTCCCTCAAGCCTGCCTGCCATTTTATAGGTTCTGGATTAGTGGTGCTGGAAGAGTACAGCAGTTCAGGCAGCATCCAAGGAGCAGCGAAATCGACATTTCGGGCAAAAGCCCTTCATCAGGAATAAAGGCAGTGAGCCTGAAGCGGGGAGAGATTATTCCTGATAAAGGACTTTTGCCCGAAACGTCGATTTCGCTGCTCCTTGGATGCTGCCTGAACTACTGTGCTCTTCCAGCACCACTAATCCAGAATCTGGTTTCCAGCATCTGCAGTCATTGTTTTTACCTCTGCCATTCTATAGGTTATGGCTAATCCATCCAAGGCCTCAACTCCTCTTTTGTGCCAGTTCATCACAGTCCTCAACTCCTCAATAGTTAAAAAAATCTATCTACTTCTTCTTTAAATATTTTCAAAGATCTAGCCTCCACAGCTGTCTAGGGTAGAGAATTCTAGACATTCACTAAACGAAAACAAAATAATGAACTACAGAAGCTAAACCAGAAACATAAATAGAAAATGCGAGAAAAACTCAGGTCTGGTAACTCAGTGAACATTTCCAAAGTAGGGTCAGTGGACACGAAATGTTAATTCTGATTTCTCTCCAGATGCTGCCAGACCTGCTGAGTTGTTCCAGCAATTTCTGTTTTTGTTTCAGGCATTCACTACATTCTTGGAGAAGAAATCCCTTTGTACCTCAGTTTTAAATGAGTATCCCCTTATTCTCTAACCATGTCCCCTAGCTCGAAATTCTCAGTGAGTGAAAAAACTCCTCCATGTCTACCCTGTCAAGCCCCCTCAGAATCCTGAATGTATCACTCAGATACATTCAAGATTCTTGTAATCTCTAATGAATAAAACCTAATCAGTTTAGCCGTTCTCAATAAGCTGACCCCTTCACCCCAGGTATCAGCCGAGTCATACCCTTCTACCGCTTTTGAATTGCCTCCAATGCCAATATATCTTAAGTATGGAGACAAATCTGTATGCAGTAGTCCAAGTGTGTTCTCATGAACATACTGTACAATCATAATAAAAATCACTATTTTTAAACTCCAACCCCTGAAAAGGATGACCAAAATTTGCTTTGCCTTCTTATGTGCTACACTTGCATGCTGACATTTTATTGTTGCGTTTCATGCACAAGAACACAAGTAGCTTAAGCCGTTCAAATTCCAGGTGTGTATGGCCAGGATGTTTCTGGCTGGTTTTTGCCAGCAGACCTATGGCACTAACTGGTATGCACTTAACAAAATAGCTTTGCTGCCTCCTCAGTTGCAGTTTTTTGAGGCAAAAGGGAGTAAATTTTGTGAACTTTCCCTGTAAATCTGCTTTGCAGTGGTAATATCCATTCTTGGATTGGACACTTTGCCTTGCATGCTAACTAGACAAAGACAACCATCTCATTTTCATTAAACTTAAGGGCTCAAGAATTCAAGTTTACCAGTTTAAATGCTAAGTCAAAGTCAAGTATATTTCCCTCACCAAAGCTGCCTTCTTTGGGATTCTTTCTTCCTAGCTTGGCTGTCTCAATTTGAATTCCCTTTCTCTTTCTTTTTCATGGAATTTCTCCCTTCTTTCCTTTCCCGCTCCTTTTCCCATTTTGGATTTTTTTTCTTTTTGGGGGGTAGAAATTCCAGTTCTAATCTTACTTATTCTATTCTAAGTTTATTAGTCTTGGTATTATCAATTTCCACTACTAAACCTTGCACCTAACTACATCTATTTTTTTTCCCCAAGGACAATACCTTTAATTTTTCCAAAGTTATTTTGTCCTGCCCTACAAAATTATTGGCACAAATGGAGACATTTTAGCACCATAACATTATAGACCCAGAAACCCTGCTTGCAAGTGTTTTTTTTCTTTTAAAGTCGGCCTTGAAGGAACAGTGTATTATCCCACTTTTTTTTTCAGTCCTTTGGGTCATTGCCAGTCAAGCCCACAAATTTGTTATAATCAGATGAGGAGTGAATTGCCACACATCATTTTACCTTGTCGAGCTGCAGCAAAGATTTATATTTGTTTTGGCATGCAGATATGCTCCACTTCAACAAAAATATAACTTGCTAGATCAAAATGGAGGAGGCAATCAAACAGTTTTCTTGATTCAAAGAAAGTAGAATTTTATTACTTGCCAACATGGAGAAAACTAATAAAATACAACAATAAACACACAGGTATAAAGATTTTAAAAATTAGTAAGATACAGAATATATTATTTAAGAAGTTCTCAGAGTCCTTGAGTTGTTACAGTTGAACCTGAGATCTCAGCTGTTCAGCTGATGCCATGTATCCTCAACCATAGGAAAACTTATAGAATATTTTGAGTTCTTGGTGAATGGAAGTTCTTTGAATTGTTTTATCACTAATGCTGTTTTTTGATGTGATGAGAAGGAAACATTGTTGGAGAATCTTACCGTACTTACTGTTACCAGTCTATTTTCTTTTGCTGGCTCTGCCGCTCTGTGTTGTTCATTTATGATTTCCAGAGTCTAGCTCAATTGTCTTTCCAAGCTGAAGATTACAGGAAACTCTTTTGTGTTGAATATGTGGAACGTCTCATACAAGTGTAAAATAAATAGGAGAAACGAGTTTCTTGATACCTGACTTCGTCGACTGGTCTTAATGTCTTTTAATAAAATGGTAGTTTCAGACCATGGAGTCATAGAGATATTGCTTATTGCACATTGATTTCCTGTACATAAGATCGTAAGACATAGTAGCAGAACTAGGTAAAAACAATGACTGCAGATGCTGGAAACCAGATTCTGGATCAGTGGTGCTGGAAGAGCACAGCAATTCAGGCAGCATCCGAGGACAGGCAAAATCGACGTTTCGGGCAAAAGCCCATGAAGGGCTTTTGCCCGAAACGTCGATTTTGCCTGTCCTCGGATGCTGCCTGAATTGCTGTGCTCTTCCAG
>NC_057732.1:17049937-17081394 GCF_004010195.1 Chiloscyllium plagiosum | reverse complement strand
CCCCTCTTGGCACCTTCCCCTGCCACCGCAGGAATTGCAAAACCTGCGCCCATATTCCACACCTTCCCCCCACCTCCATCCAAGTTCGCAAAGGCGCCTTCCACATCCATCAAAGTTTCCCCTGCACTTCCACTAATGTCGAGGACCTGCAGGTCCTGGGCCTCCTCCACCACCACTCCCTCACCACCTGACGCCTGGAGGAAGAACGCCTCATCTTCTGCCTCGGAACCCTTCAACCCCAAGACATCAATGTGGACTTCACCAGTTTCCTCATTTCCCCTTCCCCCACCTAACCCCGTTCCAAACTTCCAGCTCAGCACCATCCTCATGACCTGTCCCATGTGCCAAGCTTCCTGCCCACCTATCCACTCCACTCTCCTCTCCGACCTATCACCTTTGTCCCTTCCTCCATTCACCTAATGCATTCTCAACTGTCTTCCCCCAGCCCAACCTCCTCCCATTTATCTCTCCACCCCGGAGGCTTCCTACCTCATTCCTGATGAAGGGCTCCTGCCCAAAATGTCAATTTTCCTGATCCTCGGATGTGGCCTGACCCGCTGTGCCTCTCCCACAAGGGGAAACAACATGTCCATAATGATCCTGTCAAGACCTCAAGAATCTTTTATGTTTAAATAAGGTTAGTCCTTATTCTTCTAAACTCCAATGAGTACAGGCAAACATTCACAATCTTCCATCACAAGACAGACCATCCATACTTAGCATACACCTAGCAAACCTCCTCTGGACTGCCTCCAATGGTAGAATATCTTTCCTTAGATAAGGGAACAAAAACCGTTCACAGTATCCATGTGTGATCTGACTAGTTTCAGCAAATGCTTCATTCCATTTGTCTTCCCTGTTATAGATTAGGTTCTCTACAATATGGAAACAGGCCCCTACACCCAATAAGTCCACACCGACCCTCCAAAGAGTAACCCGCCCAGACCCATTGCCCTCGCCTATATTTACCCCTGACTTGGCAATTTGGCATGGCCAATTCACAAGACCTGCGCATCTTTGGATTGTGGGAAGAAACCAGAGCACCTGGAGGAAACCCATGCAGAACGGGGAGAATGCGCAAACTTCACACAAACATTCGCCCGAGGCAGGAATCAAATCCAGGTCCCTGAAGCTGTGAGGCAGCAGTGCTAACGACTGAGCCACCGTGATGCCCCCTACTAATGTTTTTACAAACATTTTGTGATTAATGCATGAGGATTCACAAATCCCTCTGCACCATGGCATTTCAGTCTTTCTCTATTTAAATAATCATCAGATCTTCTTCCTTCCAAAGTGCATAACCTCAGACTTTCCCACATTGTATTCCATCTGCCATGTTTTGGTCCACTCACTTAACCTATCCGTTACCCTCTGCAGACTCCTTGCGTCACCCTCATTACTTGCCTTCCAACCTACTTTTTATGTCATCTGCAAACATGGTTATAGTGAATTCATCACCCTCATCCAAGTCATTTATGTTGTCAATAAGTGCGGCCCCAGCATTGATCCCTATGCCACAATAATGGTCAGGTGATTACTGCAGCCATTTTAGGCCCATGTCCTTTTCAAAAACCATTATGGCTTCATATTAAAATCAGATAAGGCAAGCTGAAAATTGATCATCTATATCTTATCACTTCTATAACTAAAGTTTTAAAGAAGGTTTTCAAGAATGCTGTATTCAACAGTCAACTTGGCATGCTCTTTAATTCAGGAGAAAGTGAGGACTGCAGATGCTGGAGATCAGAGCTGAAAATGTATTGCTGGAAAAGCGCAGCAGGTCAGGCAGCATCCAAGGAACAGGAGAATCAACGTTTCGGGCATAAGCCCGAAAATTCGATTCTCCTGTTCCTTGGATGCTGCCTGACCTGCTGCGCTTTTCCAGCAACACATTTTCATGCTCTTTAATTCACTAATTCTTCAATTATACTTGTTTAGGGTTCTAGAGGAAACTATTAGATAGTTTTTTTTCTGGGAGATTTAAATTGACAAAGAGTTTACACTGAGGAAATTTCCATGAGTCTGAATAGTGCAATTATGCAAATAAGAGGCTTTAACCAACCCGAGATCTGCACTGTTAAAATCATTGAAAATGTGCATTTCGCAAAATAACTGTATACTGTCATTTCTTTATTATGATGTATAATTATTTGCTGTGTTACACATTTAAATGCTATAATACAACATGCTCAACTACCCTGTATTTCAAAACAAGTAAAATACCTGCATTTACTTTCTTCTAGGCATATTCGAGAAGGGGTGGAGCAGGGAGACATTGGTAGCTCAATGTCATGTTGTCTAATTGGCACTTTTGCATCTTTCTTCATATGTACTTGTGTGACTTTGTTTGGCCCATCTATGATTAAAAAAAAGTCATATTAGATATTGATTATCTCATCATTATTATGAACACAAAGAATTCAACTGGGTTTGTAAGGAAATTCATTTTAAAAAGTAATTCTGGAGTTATAGCCAATTAGGATATATGGATTGGATGTTATCAATGATAAGAAAAAAACAATAAGGCTTCACTGTGCTAGTATGCACTGCTGGATGCAGCCTGGCACTGCCATGTACCCTTGGTACTCCACTATTACATTCCTCTTTTCAAAAATTAGAGCCAATTGCACTTCCAAATTAAGTTCAACATTCCCTTCAGAAGCAGTCATTCGATTCCCTATTATACAGTTTATTCATCCCTTTAACTGTATTTCTCCCTCCTCCAATTTCTGCTTACATAAGTCTCTCTACCATGTTTGCACTACTGCATTGGGGAACATAAAGATTTCCAGAACCAAAGAAATGTTCATTTTGAATTTTGAAACAAGTATTTCCTTCAGTAGGTTTGAATATGGAGGTTTTAGTAAGAGAAAATTATTATTAATATTCTCAGTGACTGTCAACAAAAGAAGTGTTAGATTCAAGCTCTACTGTGAACTATTTGCTCCTGTCCCATTTTGGACTTGGTAAAAGTGGCAACCCTGTTTAAAAATTTGTCTCATTATCTCTTACGTTCACATTTTACTAAAGCAAAGGCAGAATTAGCCTCGAACATATTGATTAATGCTTCCCTACAAGGGAAGGTAGATTTTCATAACCAAAATATTTCTCAGGAAACTTGATATAATCACTGATCAGATCATATATGATAAAACAAATATTATATGTCCATGCATATAATTGATAAAAGATTCTTTTAAAGCACAATAAACTATTTTGAGGTGCCTCATAAAAATAAAAAAAGGTAGCATTAATGCATTGTAAATCCATGAATCCACAATTAACTAGCAGAAATCCTCTAAATATCTATGACCAAATGTTATATATGTTGTAAAAAGAATTATTTAAAACTCCATCTCATGCTAGTATACCCTCTTTATGCTACGTTTCTCCTGCTATACCATCCGATTCCTTTCAGCCCTCTTATACTCATTCCTATCCTGCCTTTCTTCCAATGGCATCCCCATCTCTTACAAAAGGAGATGGTGACAGCACTTCGGCTGACTCTACTTCAGGGAGTTTGAATTCTGCTGTTTCTTTCTTCATGGTTAGCAAACATTTGTCTGAAACAACACCTTACCAATTTGTCATGTATCTTGCCCTAGTAAAATCACATTTCATTTCCATTACTCATCTCTGTCCCAGTCAAAAATGGAACCAAAAACTAAACAACAGTGCTCTTGTGTCTTAAAATGTGATGTATTGCGATAAACAGAATTGCAGTTCAGTAATTCTTTTGAAACTTTTGACTCATTTCTTTCTGTAATTGTTTGCAACATTACGATATGCTGCCTGCTGTGACTGGTCAAAGGTATATTTTGATTGATATAAGATTCCAGTTATTGAGAGTTAAATCTTACTTGCTTGGCATCACACTGGTACTGAAATTCATATACCACACAACAAAAATGTGTGGTAGGCAACATCTTTTTGACTTGATGGCAACATTCTGTTACTGGAGAATACTACCTGTGTTCAAAACACAGCCTGAGATGGCTAGCTTCACCTGTATGCAGATGTTTCAGGGATCTCTCCCTTCCTGGTTGGACTAGGCACAGTTTGGGACCAAACATGGTGCCTTGTGGCCTTTTGCGCAATATTTAGTGAGGAGTGATGATTTGATCAAGATAGACGTTATCAAACAGGATAGGTTTGATACATCCATCTTGAAATAAGGGTTACCTGATGTGCAGGTGGCCAGGGTTTTAGTCATGAGGCTACCAATAAAGTTGACCATGCAAATTGGTCTTGACACTGCTTGCAAATTCCGGAATGCAATGTCCAACACTAGCTGTGATTTTCTTATGGGACAATGTTTCCTAAATAATTCAAACATTATAACAGAAAACAATTTAAGATTATCAGTCAGACTTGCATAGCTTTTCACTTAATAATTCTGGAAGCTACGTACATTCACACGTAGGACCCTGTTTGTCCAGGCAAAAGGCGTTTGTACACATTTCACCTTTTTCAAGGAAAAAGGATTATGAAGACTTGTAATCCCTACTGTACTCCCACATCAGCCAAGATTGAAAGTTAACAGATCCAGCTGCATCTCCATGACAACCAATTAGCTTATTTTCTCATGTTGTAGAAATTGGTGTTCCTTTTCAAAGTTTAGGTCTTAAATTGTAGTCCTGATGAAAAGTCTGACTTTGTTTAATAAAGGTTTGGTTGATCAGTGACAAATTGCTCTAAATTGCAAATACACAGCAGAAAAGTGTAAAATAATTAACTGTGTCAAGTTAATTGGGACCAACACAAGGGAAACCTAAACACAAATAGAAAGCGGTCATTAACACCAGTGTTTCACCGGAGGCTCACTGCTAATGTTACCTAGTATGGTGACGAAATGTCTGAAAATGAACCTTCCAGCTCAGCGAGCAAACTTACATTCAGAATCTCAACCTGAGCTACAAATCGTCTCGAAACTCACAAGCATATATGCTTCATTTGTAAGAAATAACAATCACCATTTCTTACCAATCTGTTCTTTCTTTGCAGCTATTCGGTTAACAATATGCAGAGTGAGGAGATCCCAGCTAACAGATGAATTCTGTTGAGGTGACAATGGTGCATCCTTTAGTTTAAATTTGGATTTAAGTTTCCTCTTCTCAAAAAACTCCTTTAAAAGATATTAAATACTCATCAATACAAACATTAACAAAAAAAACATGTTTTATTGAATAAATAATAATATGATGTCTGAAACTACATGAACAAGAGTCTTATTCTAGAATTTAGAAAATTAAGGGCTAAATTGATCAAAATTTTAAATATAGAACAGAGAAATAATAATAGGAGATTTTTTTAAAAACGTGGGAACCCGGGATGAGGGTGTTTGGCCTAAAAAAAAGTCTTTCAAAGGTGAAATTAAGAATATGCACATAAAAGAAATAGAAGTTTGCAATACTCTTGAATTCATTCTAGGTCAATTATTAATTTTAAAGGATTGGTGCTGGATCCACTGCTTTTTTATCATATATTCACGCCCAAATCATTTATATAAATGAGGCATAGTTGATGATGACACCAAAATTGATGGCATAGTGGACAAAGAAGGTTACCTCAGAGTACAAGTGGACCTTGATCAGATGGACTGACAGGCCAAAGATGGCAGATGGAGCTTAATTTAGATAAATGTGATGTGCTGCATTTTTGAAAGGCACATCAGGGCAGGACTTATACACTTAATGCCATAATTGATCCGTGTGTGTCTGATCCTGAACTACAACAGCAAACACACACAAAAGAAGATGCATTTTGACCCTGTTCACAAGGGCTACAACACACTGCAGCACTCCCGACCTGTGAAGAGAAGAACATCACTACAGAGTCTTCACCAAGGATAGTTATCCCCGCAACTTCATCCCAGATGCCTATCAGACAAACAATGCGCTGAGGACATGCCATGAGCCAACACGAGCCACGCTACTTTAAAGTAGATTAGATTCTCTACAGTATGGAAACAGGCTACTTGGCCCAACAAGTCCAGACCGACTTTCCAAAGAGTAAACCAGCCAGACCCATTCCCCTACCATATATTTAGCCCTGATTAATGAACCTAACATTATGAGCAATTTATGGAAACCTGATGAAGGGCTCCTGCCTGAAACGTCGATTTTCCTGCTACTCGGATGCTGCCTGACCTGCTGTGCATTTCCAGTACCAGTCTAATCTTGACTCTAATCTCCAGCATCTACAGTCCTCACTTTCACATAATTTACAAGATTCCATGCAAAGACTGCACAAAACACTTTGTAGGTCAAACAGGCAGACAACTAGCAATCCGCATCCATGAACATGAACTAGAAACTAAACACCATGGCCAGCTGTTCCTGTTAATCAACCACACAGATGACAAAGACCACAAATTTGACTGGAACAACACAATGATCATAGGACAAACTAAACAGAGGACAGCCAGAGAACTTCTAGAAGCATGACACTCATCCATGGACTCAACAATGAACACATAGACCTAGACCCAATATACCAGCCACTACAACCAACAACTGGAACTGGCGACTGGAAGCAGCAGGAACAGAACCAAATAAATTCCAGAAGACACAGTACAGCAGCGCTTCACAGGAGGCTCCAAAGAACTGAAGATGCCATATAGACAGGGTACAAAACGTCTGCAAATCAACTTCCTCAACAATGGCATCTGGCATCCGAGTGACAAATCTTTATGCAAACCTTAATGGAAAGATCTCTGTGAGTATTGCCAAACAAATATGGAGTGCAGGTTCATAGTTCCTTGAAAGTGGAGACATAGGTAGGCAGGATAGTGAAGAAGGCGTCTGATATGCTTGCCTTTAATGGTCAATGCATTGAGTACAGGAGTTGGGAGGTCATGTTGCGGCTGTACAGGACATTGGTTCATCTACTTTTGGAATTCTGTCTTCAATTCTGGTCTCCGAGCTATACGAAGAATATTGTGAAACTTGAAAGGGTTCCGAAAGGGTTGAAGGATTTGAGCTCTCGGGAGAGACTGAATAGGGTAGGGCTATTTTCCCTGGCATGTCGGAGGCTGAGGGTTGACTTTAAAGAAATTGATAAAATCATTAAGGGCATAAATAGGGTGAATACCCAAAGCTTTTTCCTCAGGGTAGAAACATCCAAAACTAGACGGTATAGGTTTAAGGTCAGAGGGAAAAGATTTAAAAGTGGTGGAGGCTGGTATAACTACAACTTTTAAAAGGCATCTGAATAGATACATGAATAGGAAGGATTTAGAGGAATAGGAGCCAAATGCTGGCAAATGAGTCTAGATTAATTGAGGATATCTGGTCGTCATTGACGACTTGGAAGGAACTTGTGGTAATTTACACACACAGTTTGAACAAATTATTTTCTCATGGTTTCAGTTTCATTACACAGATCATTTATTTGAATGTAACAATATTTATGTTATGTTAACAGATGATGTACAGCATTGTTATTCATGGTACAAAGCTTACACATAAATCTGGAAGTTTAAATACAATTACTGTGCTATTGGATAGGTAGGAGACCAAATCTTCTCAAAACCTGGTAGGAGACCAAGCTGTACATCTCTATGACTCGAAGTCACACCTCAGCCATAACTCTTTTGACTGGCAAAACCTGTTTAAAGAGCTTCTTTAATGGTTTGATTTTTTTAAAAATTATCTTTAGGATTTATTATCCATGCCTAAATCCCCAAGACAAGCTGGTGGTGAGCCATGTAATATAGGTTCACCCAAGTGCTGAAATGAAAAAAGATTCTGCTTTTTCACCCCACAACAATGAAAATAGCAATAGTTTCAAATCAGAATGGTGCTGAATCAGAAAAAAAATTAGCAAACGATAATATTTCCAAGCAAAAAACAGCAAAGAACTTCCATATTTCCATTTTTCTGCCCTTGTGATGTCATTCCCGATGAAGGGCTTTTGCCTGAAACGTCGATTTTCCTGTTCCTCGGATGCTGCCTGAACTGCTGTGCTTTTCCAGCACCACTCTAATCTAGAATCTGGTTTCCAGCATCTGCAGTCCTTGCTTTTACCTAGGTTGTACAGGTTGCAAGTTTTAAATGTACGATGAAAGAAGTGTTGGTGAGTTTCTATATTATAGATGGTTCCCACAATCGTGCATAAGAGACCATATGCTTAAGGTTGTGGTGAAGTGCCAACCAAGTGGGCTGTTTCATCCCATATGATGGTGACTTTTTTGAATTTTGTAGATATTTCCCTCAGTCAGGCAGTAGGAAGGTATTCTATCGCTACTATCTCTTACCTTGAAGATGATGGGCAGGCTTGAGGGTAATACAGGTGAGTTGTGCACCTCGAATTTCACAGTCTATGTATGTTTTCATTTGGTTGAACTGGTGAATGTCTGGTTATTGGCACTGGTATATTAATTTAGGAGTTCAACATAGTCATATTGTTGAACATCAAGGACAAATTAATAGGTGCTCTCTTGCTACACCTTATGATTTTAATGATTGCTGGTTTAACTAATACCTTAATTTTCTCCTACCTATACAATAGCACAGTAATTGCATTTACACATCCAGATTTATGAGCAAGTTTTGTACAGCAAATAATAATGCTGCACATCATCTGTTACCATATTCATTTCGTTACATTCAAATAAATGATCTGTGTAATAAAATGAAAGCACTGGGAAATAATTTGTTCAATTTGTGCAAACCACAAGTTACTTTCAATTCAGCTACTTATTAAGAAATCTCACAGCTGAAAATGTGTTGCTGGAAAAGCGCAGCACGTCAGGCAGCATCCAGGGAACAGGTGAATCGACGTTTCGGGCATAAGCCCTTCTTCAGGAATGAAGAAGGGCTTATGCCCGAAACGTCGATTCTCCTGTTCCCTGGATGCTGCCTGACCTGCTGCGCTTTTCCAGCAACACATTTTCAGCTCTGATCTCCAGCATCTGCAGACCTCACTTTCTCCTCAAAGAAATCTCACAGACAACCAAAAACTGAAACAATTACTTCAACTTTATTGCATGTTACAACCAAAGTAAGACCTTTTCAAGTGAGCAAGTTAAGCCTTACAACTCAACTTAGCTACCACCCAATTTACAGTAAAATTTAGCCGTGATTCCAACCAACAGCATTGCCTCTGGATGACCAGAGTTGGATCTTGATATAGTGTGGTTCTCTAGAGTTCTACAACTAAGAGAATTCAACTAAGTTGAATTTTTATAGGATTTTCTGTCTTGTGATTTTTCAGATGTGGCATTATTGACGATGCTTTAGATTGAATCATCCAATACATTGATTACAATTCTAAAGTCACCAGGTTTATAGCTTGCCTTCTTATGAGGACTGGCCTCCCTGTTCCTTGTGACATTCGGCGTTAATTCTCTCCTTTCTTCAAGGAAACAGCTTATTTTGCTTCAGCTCCTTCTTCCCAGACATGGGAAGCAGGTTCCTTCTAATTTGTGGGCGGCACGGGGGGGTGGCACAGTGGTTAGCACTGCTGCCTCACATCGCCGGAGACCCGGGTTCAATTCCCGCCTCAGGCGACTGACTGTGTGGAGTTTGCACATTCTCCCCGTGTCTGCGTGGGTTTCCTCCGGGTTCTCCGGTTTCCTCCCACAGTCCAAAGATGTGCAGGTCAAGTGAATTGGCCATGCTAAATTGCCCGCAGTGTTAGGTAAGGGGTAAATGTAGGGGTATGGGTGGGTTTCGCTTCGGCGGGGCGGTGTGGACTTGTTGGGCCGAAGGGCCTGTTTCCACACTGTAATGTAATCTAATTCCTTTATAACAGTTTCTCCTTGTCCCTTTCATCTCAGCAAACAATTTATCCCACAAAGATTTTGCTAATTCTTTCAAACCCTGAACAGTTACTGAAGTTCTGAAGTTTACAATATCATAAAGCTGTTTCTTGCAATATAAATCCAGAAAATACAGTATAACTATTATGGATATAATTGCACCGCAAAATACTACTTTGTGTATCCTCTCGACAAACTTAGTGACCCTCGGCAACAATGTGTTGTAGGATCCCAACAGTCTCTGGTCTCCGCTTAAGACTGCTATCATTAATACCTATAAGAACTTGGTCAGCTATTCAACCAGGAAACACCAAGACTGGTTTGATGAGAATGATCATGAGATCCAGGAACTACTAAGCCTGAATTTAAAACAACCACCACACTCGGAAAAGAAACGGTAGAGGTACAAAACTAAACCTGTAACATAAAGAACAGGTGGTGGGTGGAGAAAGCACTGCAGGCCCAATGAATGGCCGTCAATCATGACAAGCATGGATTCTTCTGTGCTGTTAAGACCAAATACAGACAAAATATCCAAGGCCTCACACCACTACTGGCCAATGACAGGGTGATTTTTATCAAAGATAAAGAAGCCATCAAAAAATGTTGGGGGGAAAGCACTTCAGAGACCTTCTCAAAAAGGGCATAGTCATTGATCCGAAAGTTCTTGAACACATCCTGCAGCGTTCTACGTGCCATGAGCTCAACAACATCCCAGACTTGCAAGAAGTAGAGAAGGCCGTCCACCAGCTTCAAAACAACAAAGCTGCTAAAACAAATGACATCCCTGCTAAATCTTTGAATTGCAAGAGGCAAGGAACTCCTGCTGCAGCGACATACCCATGTCTGCCTTATCTGGAAGGAGGACAGCATCCCAAAACAACCCTGAGATATTACAGTTGTGAGTATTTTCAAAAAAGGGAACACGTCCAACTGTGGTAACTAAAGGGGAATGTACCTGCTGTCAACCATTGGAAATGTCGACACCTAGGTCCTCCTCCCTGTGGCTAAGGAACTCCTCCTGGAGTCAGAATGTGGCTTTTAGCCATATATGGGCACAACAGACATGATTTTCACTGTGTGACAGCTTCAGAAGAATTGTAGAGAAAAGAACCCATCCCTGTACATGGCCTTCTTTGACCCTACAAAGACATTAAAAATATCAGTTGGGAAGCATTATGGAGAATCCTTCTAGCTTTGGTTGCATCATGAGGTTTGCCACCATCCTTCGCCTTCTCTACAATGACATGGAAGTCATGGTAATGACAAATGGCTCTACCATCAACCCATTCCCCGTTCAGACCAGTGTCAAGCAGGGCTGCTTCATCCCCCCCAAACTTTTCTCGTTCTACCTCAGGGCTGACAAGCTCCCCGCTGGAGTGGAGCTAATTTACAGAACCTGTGGGAAATTATTCAATCTCCACTGCCTTCAAGCCAAAGATGGGCACAATGGACACGATTCTTCACAGCTTCAGAAGAAATGTAGAGAAAATAATCTATCCCTATACATAGCAATCCAGGGTCATTGAGCTGTAGTATGAAGATGATGCTTGCGTATGCACAATTTCTGATGATGTACTTCAGACCATTATCAGTGCCTTTATAGAGGCTTACAAGAGCATGGGTCTCACCCTGAATATCCACAAGATGAAGGTGCTTCATCAACATGGCCTATCTTGTGGAAGAAACCCCATCATCAAGGTCCACGGGGAAGCCTGAGAGAATGTTGATCGCTTCCAATACCTCAGAAGTGTTCTGTCGGCCAATGAAGCTATTGAAGAAGAGATCCAGCATTGTGTTCAATGTGCTTGTGCAGCACTCAGCTGCCTGAGGAAAAGGGATTTTAAGAACAACATCGGATCTGACATCACGATCATGGAATGCCATGCTTTGGTAGTTACCACCCTTATATATGTCTCTGATACCTGTACTGTCTACAGCAGACACCTCAAGACACTGGAGCAGTACCAATGCTGCTTATGCAAGATCCTGCGAATCTGCTAAGAAAGACACACAAAACAAGCATTCTTGACCAGGCTAACATCCCCATCATCAAGGCACTGAGCATTCTTGATTGGCTACAATGGGCTGGGCACCTCAGTCACATGACAAACACCGAACTCGCCAAGCAGGTACTCTAGTCCCAGCTTTGAAATGACGGGTGAATCTCAGGTGGACAGAGGGAAGGATTTCAGTGATAGCCTCAAGGCCATACTGGCGAAGTGCAACATTCCCACAGACAGCTGGGCATCACTGGTCCAAGACTATCCAAGGTAGGAGCAGCATCCCGGAAAATGTTCAGCACCTCAAAACCTGCCATTGGGAAAAGAAAACAGAAGCCAAGCAAAACAGCAAAAGGAACATGTTGCCATTCCAATGCCCCACCACCCTTTCTCATGACCACCACCAAGCATAACAGAGCCTGTGATAGATGTAGCGATCTGTACAGCCACCTACGGAGAGTAGAACAGTCATTCCGGTCTGCAAGGGACCATAAATGGTGACTACTGGACTTTGCCGCAGGTTTATTGGACAAAGCATGATTGCAAATTAAATTTGAGCAATTTATCGTGTGATAATACAAAAAATTGTATTACTCATTAATAGGCAGATATCAACACAAATGCAGAGACAAAAAGGGAGTATTTATGAACACCAGTTGCTAGTTTGGTTTCTTTAATACACTTGAATATAACCTCCTCCTTCTGTAATATAGTCATTTCAAGACCACATTTGAAATGTTTCCAGTGATTTTAGAAGATAACAATTTCTATTTCAATATTTTTATTGCAGAACAGAAACATGGACCATACACTACTTGTTCCATTACCTCTGCCTGCTTGTCTATTCTTCCATGTTCCATGTGTTAACTTCCTTGGTATTATTGGTGCCTCTGAATCAGAAACATGAGGCTTAAAATGCCTTAGTAGACTTTTATTTTCTTTAAATTGATTAATTGGGTACAGTCATTACTGCGAAGACCAGCATTTATTGCTTATTTCCCACTATCTTTCGTAAAGGTGATCGTCAGCTGCCTTCTTGAAGAGCAGTCCATATGATGAAGCTTCTTTCTCAGGGTTGTTGAGGGGGAGAAACCCAGTCTGAACAAGGGTCACTGGACCCAGACTTCCATAGATGTTGACAGATCTGTTGAGATTTTTCAGCAATTTCTGTTTCTGTTATGGAGGGAGTTCCAGGATGTATCACAATTCTAATTTAGAATTAGAATGGTGATGAACAACGAGCTCTTATAGATAGTTCTGTTCATATATGTTACAACATGGCAGTGAACTCTTCTGTTAATTAAACCAAACACCCAGAAAAGTTCAACTTGCCTCATAATCTATTAAAATATGAGTGACAGAGAACATGCAAATTCCATTATTTAAGGAAAATAATATCAATTTACTCTTTAACTCTAAAAGTGAACATTTACCAATGAGTCACAACGCTAACCCCACTCCCTTTCTCTTAACTGCTTATTAGATTAGATTCCCTACAATGTGGAAACAGGCCCTTCAGCCCAACAAGTCCACACTGACCCCGTTAAGTGTAACCCGTCTAGACTCAATTTCCCTCTGACTAATGCACCTAATACTATGGGCAATTTAGCATGGCCAATTCGCCTGACCTGCACATTTTTGTACTGTGGGAGAAAACCGGAGCACCCGGAGGAAACCCACGCAGACACGGGGAGAACGTGCAAATTCCACACAGACAGTCTGCCCGAGGCTGGAATTGAACATGGGACGCTGGTGCTGTGAGGCAGTAGTGCTAACTGCTGAGCCACCGTGCCGCCCCATTACCTGCCTCTAACTCCATAACAATATGCTCTTCCAAATAAGGCACTTACTAAAATTACATCAACCTAATTTCAACACCACACAATCGCAGTCTTCTTCTGTTTTCACTCTTCTGGCTGCTGATTTCCCTGGGTATCGTCTTTCTTTTTTACTGTGAATATGTTTCAAATGAAAACCGCCCCATTACCTGCCTCTAACTCCATAACAATATGCTCTTCCAAATAAGGCACTTACTAAAATTACATCAACCTAATTTCAACACCACACAATCGCAGTCTTCTTCTGTTTTCACTCTTCTGGTTGCTGATTTCCCTGGGTATCGTCTTTCTTTTTTACCGTGAATATGTTTCAAATGAAAATGTACCTTTAATAAAAAGTGTTTCCTAAATTCTTAGATCTGTGTTGAAGGCAGTTGCTCTGTCCAGTTTTCAAAATGTTTGCATTTTAATATCCCCAACATTAGATTGTCTCATTGATTTGATGTTGGCAAAACAATAAATTCAAACTTGATCGGGTTTTAGTATCCTGGGGCATAATTTAAACCAATTGGTTAAATTTGAATTGTCAAGGCAGCAACCAACTTAGGTATCCATTTCATAGTCAAGTATTATATGTTTTCAATTTTCCAGTACACTTAAACAGCCATCTAGTCATATCACAGGTACTTGTAAGCTCTCAGTTCCGAGCAGCATTCACTCTCCCTTAAAAGGTACAGTACATGTCTTCAACATCATAAGACATGTTAATGCTGCTCCGAATCTTCCAGTGATAGAAGGCAGGTGTTGCAGCATGTAATCACTCACTTTAGATCACAAATAAAGAAGAATACTGCACTGTCAGATATGCCATACTTCAAATAAAATATTAAACTAAGGCCTTGACAGTTAGGTCAGATAAATGTAAAAGATCAAATTGTACTATTCCAAAAAGTGTATGAAGCATGGCCATTGCTTTGTCCAAAATTCTTACCTCAATCAATGCAACAAAAAGATGTGGTAATTTATTTGTTATTCACTCACAAGTAATCCATTGTTGAAAATTTTTTGAATATGTAATGTCGATGCTATATAAATGTAATTCCTTCCTATTTCTCCATTCTTGAGTCCATATTCTTTGTTCCTTCCCAATTTCTCTTTCTTTTACACTTACCTGTGCCTATCTTATTTTCCACAATTTCTTCTTTCTTGCTTTTGATGTTTCTTTCCTCATTCCTTTGTATACATTCATGTTCACACTTTTCATTTCTTTTTCTTTTTTTCCCTCCTTTGGATATTCATAAATCAAACTGCCACAATGATAATAACAATTCGGAAACAAAGTAGCTACTAATGTGTGACTGCAATATTTGGTTCTCCACATTCTTTAAAAGACCTCCAACTACACTTAGTGGCAATTCAGTGCACTATTCACTGTGGAAGATGAAGTAGAAGTTCAACCATACAGCATCTACAGAATCTAGATCTCAATAAAGAAGAATGTATCATGCAAAAGAATCAGACAAGGAGACACAATCCAATTTTCCTGTCCATCTTATTGAAGGTCCAAAAACCAGTTGCTACAAGGTCTTGAAAGTTCTACAGGTTATACCCTCTCATTATTACAGTTTGTTCATTTCACGCTTAAGAAGGCACCACTGCCAAGATACAATGTAGTTTCATAAACATTGGCACATTTATACCTTTAGAAACCTTAATATCTCAAAGTGACTTTAACGCAATGAGATGTATGATGCACTGTCAGGCGGTGGGATGAATTTCCATCATGAACTCAGAAATTACACGTTGTGCAATTTCACAATGTCATGATTATGAGTTCAGAATGAAGTCATGCACACCTTTGTTTCACCCCTCGTCAATTTGAGTTAATGTCAATAGACATCCTTGTACTACTGGAAACCTGTTGGGCTCATACCAGTAGCAAGCTCACCACAGAACATGACTTTAGAAACAAGCTGTCATCCATTCATGTCATATGACTCAGTCAACCGAGCCACCATCCACTCAAGAGGGCAAAAAAACCCTGCACATTGGTGCTCCTCCATATTTAGTACCTCTTTATCAGGAGTTGTTCAACATTCATCTGAGAAAATGTAAGTGGAAGCTGTTAATCTACTTTTCTTGACTTGCGTAAGTTAACCATGCTTCAGTACTGGATAGGAGATTGCAGAAAACAGGGTATACATGGAGCTTTGTATTTTTGGTTTAGTGTACTGTTGATCCATGCTTCCCAACTTTAATATGACAGCTGCAGCCTTCGCAATCCTGGTGCTGATTTCATCATCCCTTGATGGTAATTGTTGATCCAAAATATATCAAGGTATTGATGACTCCCAGAATTCGGTTGATGATTTTGGGGAGGATGGAACTTCTACACCTGAACCATAAGTTTGGTCATCCTGACACTGTCAATCCAAACACACAATTTGCAAGCCTGGCAGGAGCAATCTACAAGTTGTTGCAAGTGAATCTCATTATAAGATGCCAACATGGCATTATCCAGAAAAAGAAACACAAATTACATATTTTGGTCATGGCACCAGTGTAGTCATAGAGTCACAGAGAGGTACAATACAGAAACAGACCTTATGATCCAACTCGTCCATACTGACTAGATTTCCTAAATTAATCTAATCCCATTTGTCAGCATTTCGCCCATATCTATGTAAACCAGTCAAGCTTGCGAGCAGCTCTGGAATAAAAATAGGTGTTCTCACTTGAATTTCCAACAGCACATAATAACCAAAGAGAGTTAGTATACCATTCCAGACCAAGTCATCCAGTATCCATTATGGACAGAACTTAGGAGGCTTTAATAAAACTGGGATATCACACTGAAGTGTTCATGATACAAATACATAAATCATTCATGCATTCAAACTCCACTTGAATGTATTGTTTTTGTTGGGAGCTTGTAAGACTGTCAATCACACAACCATTCAATCTTCACTTGTAAAAAATACATTCCTCATTAATATTCATAAGTCATTCAAAATAACCAAATAACCATTCAAAATACTTTAATCTTAACTTTGTCAAAGAATGCTTACAGCAATACTTAAAATACATAGAGCCGGTGAATTTGTCTGTGAAATTCCCAAAACACCAGTAACGTTCAAAGACATGACAATTAAACTGAATAAAACTGTCTCCTACAGTAGAACTATTAGAATCTCAGAAGAGCTATTCCTGCAACTGAAGACAGGTACTCTCCTGTATTTCCTGCTAATATGCTCATGTTAAACATGGCTGCCAATGCCAGGTTAATGGGGCCTCCAAATCAAGGAAACTGAGTCATCTATACTGGAGGTAGTGAGGCCAGATGCTGCAAGTGGCGAGTTGGATAATTAGGACTAGATGTAAGGTTGGGAGAGTGAGCTTGCCAGGCTTTTTTTGATGGGGGAATCAAGGAGATGCAAAGGGGATGAGAATCTGCAAACAGGATAACATTTATACAAACATGAAAGAGTAGCTGCAAAGAAAAAAAGATATTTCAGTACCACACCTACACACTGATGAATCATGCAATTTCTGAATAATGTGTTTAGTAATACATCAATGGTCACCTGTCCTTAAATTCCACTGACTCTTACCTTTTGTTGCTTTTTCTGTTGCTTCAGCTTGATTCTATTTCTGTGATAAAATAAGAATATGAAATTGTTTCTAATCAATCTGTTAATGTATTAGTCATTTCAGCCATGAGTAGGAACTCACTCCAGCAGCAAAAACAAATTAGTGAAATAATATAGCTTTAATAATATGTACTTTTCTTAGGATTATTTGAGAGGCTGAATATTTAAGGATTCTTATGGCATGTTCCTGAGCTGGTCAGATCAGAAAGATCAGAGCTCTGAACTCTAATCTGTGACAGAAAAGATGCTCTTGTGTTTCTACTACAGTTTATTTCATGATCTGAGGCAGTCACAAATTAATTTACAATCAATTAAATACTTCTGAAGTATAGTCACTGTTGTAATATAGGAAATACTGGGGCTAAATTGCATACAGCAACATCCCTAAAACAGAGCTATGATCAGAGTCTTTAAGTACTGGTTGTGGGTTCTAGTTGTGGGATACATGTTGGCCAGCACTGTATTGTCAGATACCAGCACTCCACTATGCTATGTGGTATGATTGTGCATACTGCAATCACCCTGTGATGCCATGTACCATAACTACTTGTGATGTCATGGATAGACTTTCAGCTACAATTTGTTTTTATTAGTTTTAGTCCAAGTTGTTGATGCCAAATGGGGAAGGATTCCCACATAATGTTTTTAGTAGAAGGTGGGCTCAGTCTTGATAAACAACACAATTATAGTACTTAATCATTAGTTACATTAAATTTGAGCTACATAAGAGTCCATTATAAGACCTCAGTCTAATATGCAACTTAAAGAAAACTTAACAACTGAAGCAAATTAAAAGTTGGTTAGCTCCTTCTCGGAACAGTCCTTAATATCATATTGGGCAAAGCTTACCTCAATGACAGTTCAACTCAAATTTCAGGTTTCTCTACCCTTAAATAAGGGATGAGGAAAAAAAAGGTCCATAAATTTTGCTTGACCATTGATAAGTACAGGTTGTTCTGCTATGACATATGTTTTGTTAATGTGAATTCATTGTAACATGATTGACAAATTGGGGATATGGTTTCTAAACCACATTTTAAAACGTGTGTTGGATGTAACGCAGTTACATCATCCAACATTTTACATGCTGTTTCTAAAGCACAAATTTTCTATAATGCAGGATTGCATATGAGCACAGCCATTGCGTAACAGAAGAACTACCTGTACTCAAAAGGTCAGATGGAATGCCTTTCACAATAAAATAACTTACTCGCCAAGATTGGGTCAATGGCATTGGATAGCAAGTTGAGGGGTGACCATTTAGGAAGCCAATTCTAGGAGAAAAGCTTTCAATCTGGATCTCGGCAAGTTTTGGTACTCCCAGTGTCAGGGATCCCGACCTTAAAACCAGGGAGAAAATGAGGACTGCAGATACTGGAGATCAACGTCGAAGAGTGTGGTATGGGAAAAGCACAGCCAGTCAGGCAGCATCCAAAGCACAGAAGAGTCATCTGGAAAGCTTATGCTCGAAACATTGACTCTCCTGCTCCTTGGATGCTGACCGGCTGTGCTTTTCCTGCACCACACTCTTTGACTTAAAACCAGGGAGGCAACTGTAGGTCATTTCCCCTGTCCTTCAAACTTCCAGCACCAATTATCTGGTTACAGAACAGACCAGCAGAAAATAAGTTCATGTTAGGGAGGAAGGACTGTAAATTTACACCCTTAAGATTGAGAGCCGAGGGAGTGTAGTGGAATTTGGAGAGCAGAAGCTGCATACTGAACCAAAGGCCTACACTCATCTTTTTCCAGCACTCTTTTTCTCCTTACTGACATGCTCTTAATGCAGTCTGGTAAGTATTGTACCATTAAACACAATTTCACGTAAGCTCAAATTGAAGTGATATTTTTCATGTCAGCATTCTAACACATTTTTCTTCATATTCAATGAGAAGCCAGAGCTTCCAATAGGACAGAAGGTAGAAACACATCTACCCTCACTCATTAGGTGTTATTTAATTGAAGTAACAGGGTCTATTTAATACTGTTTACAATTGATCAGGTACATAAAGTGTGAGATTGATAGATTTGTTGCTAATGCAAGGTACTAAGGGATACAGGGCAAATGTATGCATATCGAATTACATTTCAGATCTGACATGATCTCACTGAATAGTAGAACAGGCCAGAAAAACTGCTTGTGTTGCTACTGTTCATTGTCTCCCTGTTTCATTCCTTCCCATCTCTAATAAGTTTTGTTAACCTTCTTCACCCTGCACCTACTCTTCAATATTCCCCCTCCTTCTTTACTTGCTTCCTTATTCTCACATATCCTCCACTTTCCTCCTTCTTCTATTCCTTCTCCCTACACCCTTTCAGCTTTCCAATGATCCTTTTCTCTCACCTTCCACATCTGTTCCTTTTACCAGCTCAAACACCTGTACCTTTCCTCCTGCACCCCCTTTCTTCTCTCTATTCCTTTCCTTCCTTCCCTTCAAACTTCCTACAACTATTATCCTCTTTGCCTTGCCCATCACCTATTCCTTTTCGCTCCAATTACATTCCCTCCATTTTTTATCCTTTTTCTCCCCAATAGCGTTTTACACTCCCACTATTCTCCGCACACCCAATCTCCTCCCTACTCTATCATTTCTCTATCTGTTCCTTCAGTTCTTCCATTTTCACTCCCCTGCTTCCTTCTCCCTAATATCCACTTGTTCATATACTCCCACCCATTACCCCCTCAATTTTCTTCTGCCACAAGCATCTCTCTCGTCACTCTCATGTTCATTACTCACTTCCTCACTCCTTCCCCTTAATTGGCCTACTTCCTCGTTCCTCCCTCTCCATTCGCCAACATTTTTGTTCTATCCCCTTCCTTCCTCATCTCCCCACTCCCCTATTATATCCCCCCATATTCACTCATCATGCTCTTCCTTCACTATCCTCTCATTGACCAATTGCAGCACACTTCCACTTCTCCTATTTATTTCCCCGCCCCCACCTTTCATCCCTCGCTTGCACTGCCTTGTCCTTTCCCAACACATTTCTCCACCCTGTCACTTCTTCGTCCTCCATTCCCGTCTTCACAGTTTCAAATGTTGGAACTGCCATCGGCCACTCACCGAACCCCCCCAACCCAATTCATGGCGGCGGCTTCACTCTCGCTTTGCCGCTGAGCCAAGGACGAAGGGGCTTCCCCACTCCGCCAACGAGGCGGCGCGAGGACTGGGCGACCGTTAGAAGCGCGAGTCTGGTGCTCGAGCCCGAATTTTACCCATTCCGCACCTCCCACCCCAGAGGTAATCAAACCCCAATTACCCAAACTCACGGGTGACCGAATGTCAAATCCTGCCACCCCCTCAAATTGCCCCCACTTTCCACAGGTTATAAAATCAAAATGACAGTCCCACCCCAAAAAAAGATATTCAAATCCCAATTATACCATCTCCTTAATCAAGGTCCAAATTACACAGCCCCACCCTGAAAAATAATCAGACTACAATTATACCATCTGCATAATCAAATCCTAATTTTACATACAATCCCAGTAATGGAAAAATTGAGGACTGGAGATCAGAGTCCAGAGTGTGGTGCTGGAAAAGTACAGCAGGTCAGGCAGCATCCGAGGAACAGGGGAATCGATGTTTCAGGCATAAGTCCTTCATCCTGATTCTCCGACTCCTCAGATGGAAAGAGGCCCTTTGGCCCATTGTGTCGACAGCACTCAAAACATCCAGCCAATCCAATCCCACATTTCAGCACCTGGGTCATAATCTTGTATGCCATGGCATTTCAAGTGTTCAGCTAAAGTGTCTTTAAATGTCTTAAAGATTTCCACCTTAACTATTCTTTATAAGCAGTGACCTCCAGATACCCACAATCCACTAGGCAATTTTCTTCAAATTCCCGTTCCTTGTCTTGAAGCCCCCTTTGTTATTGAGCTCTCTACTAGGGGGAAAGTTTCTTCCTATGTCAGAACTTTGTACACCTCAGGCATATTCCACCCCTACCGCAACCCCCCATCCCACCTCCCCCCCTCCCCCCATGCCTTCTCTGTTCCAAGAAAATCAATCCTACTCTATCTAGTCTCTCTCAATAGCTGAATTTAGGCAACACCCTCATGCATCTCTTCAGTACCTGCTTTAGTGTAATCACATCCTTTATATAGATATTTTCTGATCAATCTCTTCAATGATATGATATACCTCTGGAGCAGATGGGATTTGAATTGAGGCCTCCTGGCCCAGAGGCTGGGGCATTAACACTCCACCACAATAGCCCCCACATTCTTCTTATAAATATTTGCCTAAACAACTTATTCAGAGATGTTATTAAATACATCTACAGCATGTGAAACTTGAACCTATGCCTCCAGACCCAGAGGTACAGACATTATCACTGCACCAGAACAACCCCACATCCTTCCTGTTAGCGTGGCGATCATAACTGCAGCCATAGCCTAACTAATGTTTTTACAGGTTCATCATAACTCCTTGCTTATTTAGGAGTTATGATGAACCTGTAACAAAGGCAAGTATCTCATATGCCTTCTTAATCAACTTATCTATCTGTCCACCTGCCTTCAAGAATCTATGGACATGTACACCAAGGTCCCTCTGATTTTCTGTACCTTCAGACATGAATTGTCCCCAATATGTATCAAAACCCAAATTCTCCTTCTGCAGGGAACCAAGCCCCAATTCGCTTACATACATAATCATACCTCATTATCCTTCTCTATGAAGCAAACCCATGTGTTCCCCACACCACAGATATTCAAACCCCAATACTGTATACCCACCTCCACATGCAATCAATCCCTACTTATGCTGCACAAGTAACTAAAGTTAATACTAAATCCCCCATAGTAAATCTGGTACAGGAAAGAAAACTGAACCAACTCTTCTCACTGATGAAGGCAAACAAATTAATATGTTTCTTAGTGTGAGACATGTAAATAAGTACAAGTCAATATCCCTCACTGTGGGACTAGTAAGAAGAAAATAAAAACGAATACCTTTTATGACAGGTAGGTATGGAAATTAAAAATAAATACACTTTCACTGTGAGGGAGGCAAGTCATTTGAGTAACCCTTAATATTGTACATATAAGAAAATAAAATATCCTTTAATGTGATAGATGTAAGGAAAATGAAAACCACATCCACAAGTATGGAACTGAAACCATGCACTCCTCATTTGCTACAGGCAAGGGATTTTAATTGAGCATCAGTCACTGTGCTACAGGTAAAAAAATTGGGAACCTACACTCTCTGCTGTGGGAAAGGTAAAGGATTTTAACACAACAACACTTAATTTGACAGTGTTAAGGAAATGTAATTCTGGCATATCATGCTCTCAAATGGGAAATGTAAACATTTCAAACCCACTATTTCTGATCCCACTATTCAAATATTCAGGAATTTTGTAGCTCAAGCTTTGGAGCATTGTGAACTCATACTTATATTCATACAATAAAATCACTATTTGTAAGTGTTAGTAAAGAGTTATGAATGAATGACCGGGATCCCGGTATTAATAGTGAGCTGGTAAAGAACCTAAAACATGATATCTCACAAGATAGACCTTCCATTGTCACAAACTATAGTTGTGTTTGAAAGTTGTTGCTGCTGAATACTTTTCCTTTTCATTTACTAGCATTGGGCATCTTTGCCCAATAGAGCAGATATTGGAGAAAACCTTATCCTCTGAAATGGATTTGTTTTGTTGTCCCTGCGTTTTCATGGGGAGTTAGTGGTGCAACAGTAAAGTCACTGGGTCAGCATTCCAAGCTAATATTCTGGGGACATGGGTTAAAACTGCACCATGACAACATATGAAACTAATCATTGTATGCAGTGGTAATGTCCCTACCTCTGACCTAGAAAATCCAGGATCATTTCCTCTGTGTCATAAGAAACCTGTTCAGCTTATGATGTAGTATTAGAGTCTGGTGGTTTAATGGTAATGTCACAGCAGACAGTCTGGGTTTAAGATACATCTACTGTAGAGGTGTGTCATAGTATGTCTGAACAGGTTGATAAAACAACTCAATCTGAAATTAAATGTTAACTTGAGCACAACAATGCAACTAATGTCATTAAAAAAAATCTGGTTCACTATCGCCCTTAGGGAAGGAGGTATGTTTGCCTCATTTAGTTTAGCCTACATGTGTCTTCAGGCCCACAGCAATATGGTTAACTCGTAACTGCCCTCTGCCAATTAGGGATTGACAGTAAATGCTGAAATAATCAGTGATGAATTAACTTTGTAAAATGATCTGCTGTTGCACATTTGTAAAGTATGAAGCATAATTATCAAAATTAAAATCAAATTATCTGTCTGTAAGGTCTCACCAAAGTGAGAGTATGCGAGTTGATGCCTGTCATGCATGAGTCCTATGAAAGTGCACCTTCAGAAAATGTGGCTTTATTGAGAAAACATCATTCCAAATCTCCAATCTTGTCAGAGATAAAACCTGTGACTGCTAAGGTTGCAAACAAATATGAAGGTGGTCATGCATCACTTGATGTTGAAGCCAAGTTAGCAGGCCTAAACATTGTATTACTTTGTCACTAATAACTAATTTGTCAGCAGGTAGCTGGAAGCTGCCAGTTTCCCACTTCACACAGCAAAAATGTCAAAACTCTACTAATCCTTAGCACTGCCTCCTCTCCATTTATTAACGGGGAAATATTGTTCATCTTCTCCATATTGTTCAGTGGTGTTTTTCAACAACAAGGGCAAAAACAAACCTAAGAGTAAATATAAATTGTCTTCACTCAATGGGGAAGTCCAATTGATGAGGTTGATTGTTAAGTGAGGTATGAAATTGCGTATGGATCAGGGTGAGTTCGAATAATGGGTGGATAGATGAAGTGCACCAATAGTGAAACACACAACTCTGAAATGAGTATGATGAGCATGTGAAAGAGTCGGGTGAAAAAAGCCGAGGGTTGATTCGCACAAGAAAATACAGATGAACGTGCAACTTTCCTCAACATTCCTGATTTAGATTGATCAAAGATAGGAGAGATGATGGCTTTGAGATATCGTTGCTAGACTATTAATCCAAAGGCTCAGATAATGTTCTTTCTTCATAGCTGAATTGCTTTGGCCCAGGTAATATCCTGGTGAATCTCTCCTGCATTCTCTAGTGCAATTTCATCCTTCTTATAATGTGGCAACTAGAACTGCACACAGTATTCCAGTTGGGGCCTAACTAATTTTTGACATATAGCTCCATTATATCTTGTTTGCTCGTTGTATTCAATGCCTTGACTAATAAAAACAAGTATCTCATATGATTTCTTAAGCATTTTATTTATGTGCCTGCTGCCTTCGAGGATCCATGGACTTGCATAGAGTCATACAGATATACAGCATGGAAACAGACTCTTCGGTCCAACTTATCCATGCTGAACAGATATCCTAAATAAATCTAGTCTCATTTGCCAACATTTGGCCCTTATCCCTCTAAACTCTTCCTATTTATATACCCATCCAGATGCCCTTTAAATATTGTATCAGCCTCCAGCACTTCCTCTGGCAGCTCATTCCATACACACACCACCCTCTGAGTGAAAACCATATTGCTCTGAGTGAAAGTGGCTGTTTAGATCCCTTCTAAAGTTTTCCCCTCGCACCTTAAACTTATGCTATCTCGTTTGGGACTCCCCCAACCCTGGTAAAAGAACTTGTTTATTTATCCTATCCATATCCTTAATAATTTTAGAAACCTTTCTAAGATCACCGATCAACCTCCTATGCTGGAGGGAAATTAGTCCCAACCTGTATATATAGCTCGAACCTTCCAACCCTGACAACATCCTTGTAAATTTTTTCTGAACCCTTTTGAGTTTCACAACATCTCTTCTATAGGGAGAAACCAGCATTGCATACAGTATTGGCCTAACCAATGTCTGTACATCCACAAAATTACTTCCCAACTTTTATACTCAATGCACTAACTAATAAAGGCAAGCAAACCAAACACATTCTGTACTGTCCTATCTTCCTGTGATCCCACTTTCAAGGAACTATGAATTTGCACTCCAAGGTCACTCTGTTCAGCAACACTCCCCAGAACCTTACTATTAAGTGTATAAGTCCCACCCTGATTTGCCTTTCCAAAATGCAGCATGCACATTTATCTAAATTAAACTACAACTGTCTCTCCTTGGCCCATTTGATCAAGATCTTGTTGTACTCTGAATTAACCTTCTTTGCTGTCCACTACATTTTCAATTTTGGTGTCAACTGCAAACTTATTAACTATACCTCCTATGTTCACATTCAAATCATTTATATAAATGATAAAAGGCAGTGCACACTGCACTGATCCTTGTGGCAGACTGCTGGTCACAGGCCTCCAATCTGAAAAGCAACCCTCCACCACCACCCTCTGTCCGAACTAGTTTTGTATTCAAACAGTTTGCTCTTCCTCTATTCCATATGATCTAACCTTGCTAACCAGTCTAACATGAGGAACCTTGTTGAACATCTTACTGCAATCCATATAGATCACATCCACCGCTCTGCCCTCATGAATCCTCTGTTACTTCTTCAAAAAGGGTGGCACAGTGGCTCAATAGTTAGCACTGCTGCCTCACAGCACCAGGGACCAGCCCCTGGCAACTGTCAGCATGGAATTTGCACATTATCCCCATGTCTGCACGGGTTTCCTCTGGGTGCTCCGGTTTCCTCCCATGATGTGCAGGATAGGTGAATTGGCCATTGTGTTCAGTGATGTGTAGGTTAAGTGCATTAGTCAGGGGTGATTGCAGAGAAATGGGTTTAGGTGGGGTAGTCTTCGGAGGGTCGGTGTAGACTTGTTGGGCCGAAGGGCCTGTTTCCACATTGTGGGGATTCTATAATACTTTTATGAAAAAACTCAATCAAGTTAGTGAGATGTGATTTCCTACACACAAAGCCATGTTGGCTCTTCCTAATCAGTCCTTACCATTCCAAATACATGTAAACCTTGTCCCTTAAGATTCCCTCCAACAACTTGCCCACCACCAATGTCAGGTTCAATCTGTGGTTTCCTGGCTTTTAATCCAAGATGGAGAATGAAATTAAAAGAAACTGGCTTTAAGAGCTACTCATTTTTTGAGGTATTTTCAGTGTTGGAACTGATTTCCTCGAACTCTTAGAGCAGTAAATACTCTTTTATAAGCTGTTGCATGGTTTTGGAACTTTTGGGGGGAGGGGGAATGTCAAAACAAGGGCATTTTTAAAAGTAGGAAGGGAGACAAAGACGGTTCAAACACAGAAAGAGACTTACACTGCTGTCTGACCCAGCAGTGAATCCACATAAATGCTGTTCTGCTGTTTAGTTTCAAGTATCTTTGGACATCGATCGTTCTACATATGAGGATCACTTTGATTCTCTTGTACTTCCCTTGCCAAGTTAGTCCTCCCAAAATACATTCCTCACACATCTTCAGGATTTAATTCCGTTTGCCACTGTTCAGTTCATCTGACCTGGCTGTCTATATTGTTCTCTGGTCTAAGGCATTTTTGATGATGATGATTAATTTTTGACCAAGTCTCCAACATTCATGTCTAGATCAGTAATGTACACTTACACCACAAGACCCAACGTTGAACTCTGTCGTGTACCAGTGGACACAGGCTTCTAGTCACAAAAAAACCTTTCAAATATTACTCACTGCTTCCTGCCACCAAAGAGCCATTCAATGATCCAGAATGCCCTCGATCCCATTGGCTAATATCGTGGTAACCAACCTCATCCAAATGGTAAAAATAATGACTGCAGATGCTGGAAACCAGATTCTGGATCAGTGGTGCTGGAAGAGCACAGCAATTCAGGCAGCATCCGAGGAGCAGCACCACTGATCCAGAACCTCATCCACATACCTAGTCACCGAGAAAAACGCAAATCAAATCACATGACCTCCCTCTGACAGAGCCACACACACTGATAAATGGACATTTTGATTCTGTCTCTCGAGAATTTTTCTCCCCAACAGTTCCTTCACCGCGCTGCATGGAGCGGGGTCAGTGGTGTGCGCGTGGTCTCCGGATGCTGCATGGTGGTGGTGCACTCACCAGAGTGCGCGCGAAGCGAACGAGGCCAGCCGTCGCCGAGTGGTGTATGGAGAGCGCGCGCGCCCGTCGGACGGTGGGCTGGAGCTCGCGGGCGCGTGTGCTGGGAGGCGCACGGAACGCGCTCGAGCTCTGCGCCAATCCCAGCAGGAGACGGGAGCGTGCGCGTTGGGTGACGGAGGTGGACGCGGTGCCGCAGCGCCGGTGAGAGCGGCTCTCAGTTTGCGGAACCGATGGGGCGCCCTGCACCATGACACCCGGTAACCTTTCCCCCTCTGTCAGACTCGCCGTCTGCGTCGTTGCTTCCGCCGCCGTTTTGTTCTCCGTCTGCGGGCTGGAGCACTGACGGGGCGCAAATGTCCCATCTGCTGCATGTGGCGGCCGGGGTGAAATGGACCAAGTCCCGGGCCGCCCGGAGAGCCGTCTTCCTGCTCCTCGCCGCCTACGGTGTCAGGCGGCTGTACCCGCTCCTCTGTCATCAGCTCCACGGCAAAGCTCAGCCCGAAACCCCGGCTCCCCGCCATTCCCGCAGCCACTGCCCTGCCAAGAAATCTCCAGCTGTCGACGCGGACTTCTTGCAGCAGCTGATCGGTCTCGGGAAAATCCTCTTCCCCAAACTGGTCACCAAGGAGCTGGGCTTGCTCTGCCTGCACTCGGTGGCTCTGATTTCCAGGACCTTCCTGTCGATTTACGTGGCCGGCTTGGATGGGAAGATCGTGAAGTCTATCGTTGAGAAGAAGCCGAGGAGCTTTGTGCTGAAACTGGTCAAATGGCTCCTGGTGGCCATCCCGGCCACCTTCGTCAACAGCGTTATCCGCTATCTGGAATGCAAGCTGGCCCTGGCATTTCGCACCCGCCTGGTCGATCACGCCTATCGAACCTACTTCACCGATCAGACTTACTACAAGGTCAGCAACATGGACGGACGGCTGGAGAACCCCGACCAGTCGCTGACAGAGGATATCATGATGTTTGCTCAGTCCATCGCACACTTGTATTCCAACCTGACCAAACCCATCTTGGACGTAATGCTGACTTCCTACACCCTGATCCAGACCGCGGCCTCGCGGGGAGCAAACCCCACGGGACCCACGCTGTTAGCCGGGCTTGTCGTTTATGCCACCGCCAGGGTATTACGAGCCTTCTCTCCAAGGTTTGGCAAGCTGGTGGCCGAAGAAGCCCAGAGGAAGGGATACTTGAGATACATCCATTCACGTATTATAGCCAATGCAGAAGAGATTGCTTTTTACAGGGGACACAGGGTAAGGATTTCACTGTGAAACTGGAGCTCATTAAACTGATTGTTCTGGCAGATTTGAACTATGAAAGGTAGCACCACTGAAGCCATTAGCGTATTGCTGTAGCTATCACCTGACACCTTAGAATTACTCTAATACCTTGAATCTGTAGATTAGAGAGGTAATGTGTGGGTTATTTATGTTTTAGGAAATTGGATTCCTTTCAGCCCCTTAGTTGTAATAATAGGTGTGATGTGTTTCACTGCAATCCCTGATTGAAAACCTACTTTAGAAGAAATTGCTGTTTTGGTTTTAGTGCCCATGAAAGATTAATTAACTTGACATAGAAGAACATTTTGCTAAATGTAATTATGTTCTACTTGTTTACATTCCATTTTTAAGATTCACCTTCCTCTAGTGATCACAAATTCAGTTTATTTAGCCAAGAAGAAACTGAGGACTGTAAATGTTTATAAACATTTATTGTTATAGATTTGTTTTGGCTGTTTAAATTACCATTTCTGAATTTGAAATTAGAATATAATATGGTTCTACCAAAGGTAGTCAACTTTGTGTATATTGAAAATATTTTTTATTTTAAAAATAAGTTGAACATTTCAATATACAATCAAGTGTTGCATGGATTTGATCAACTTATATCGTCGCTTCTGCACCTCTGCATTCTGATCCTTACCCTTTTCCACTTTGAGAAGAGCATCTTCAATTGAATCGCTATGATAGAATAGCAAAATGCTGTAGGTACTGGACACCTGAAATTTAAACAAAAAGGAAATTGTAGGCCAGCACTTGTGGAGAATGAAACAGAGTTAACGTTTCAGGTTGATAACAATTTGTCAGAACAGCTACAGTGATGCAAGTTTGAACACTAGTTTGAACACTTTCAGGGTGGCACTTACAATTTGCTTCCGAATTTAGTCACTTTCTTATGCTGTGGTCTTAAGCACATTATTAATTTGTTCTCATGAGAACAGCCTGTGTCTGCTTACCTATAAAAGTCTTGTTTTTCATGGTAAATTGAGTAGATTGTGGCTACATCTTTCTGACCTAGTTTTTCTAATTATGAGTCAGAGATTGATATGCTGTCTTGTCACTCCAGTTGACTCTTGGGACCAGCTGAATTAGTGGTTAATTTCCTAATTCTTTAAATCTAACAGTTATTTTAATTGTGGGAGATAGTAGATGATCCAGTGAATCGTAGAATCTTGAGTGTGGGAGTAGGCCTTTCGGCACATCGAGTCTCACTGACCTTCCAAAGAGCATTCCTGTAACCTTGTGTTGTCATGGTTAATCCACCTAGCTTGTTCATTACTGATATCTGTCAACATCAGGTTTATTTGGAAGTACCAGCTTTCGGAGCACTGCTCCTTTGTCAGGTAAGGACGGTATGGAGGTTTAACTGAACCAATTCACATATTGGCATGGCCAGTAACCTGCACATCTTGGTGGACCGTGGGAGGAAAACTGGAGCATCCGGAGGAAACCCACACAGACAAGGGGAAAATGTGCAAACTCCAACACAGACTGTTGCCCAAGGTTGGAATTCAACCTGGGTCTCTGATGCTTTGAGGCAGCAGTACTAACCACTGAACCATCATCCGGCTTTATTTACTGGGTTTCACACAAATTGTCGAGGTGATGGATGGAGTAAATTTGGATATTCTCAAAATCCAGTTCCTGTTCCAGCTGATTACACAATACAGCTCTGGTTAAACTTGTGGACTATTATGAAGCTTATTCTGAGAATCACATGATTGAAAGCATATGCTGAGTGAGATTGGAGTAAAGGCACATTTTCATACAATTATATTTTACATCAAACAAATGTTGCGTTTGGTTGAGAACACTTGACAAAAACTTTGAGGATTGGATTTTTCCTCAGGTTTCAAGACTTTGTCATCAGCACCAAAGGGGGTCACAAGCCTCCACTGGTGATATTGAGATTTGTGGCACAATGTTCTGTGAAATGGCCTCCTCTAAACTGCCTTTGGATCTGTGACTGTTAAAGGTTGATGAGCTTTAGATGCTGCAGGGTCAATCAGAGGGCTTAAAAACTCTTAACTTTTAGCTGCTCCAGCAGATAGAAATACACTTGGAAGTCTGGATACAAATAAAATGAGGGCCAAACTATTTGGAATGTTAATTGGGAAAATCCCTCTGGCAGACTTATTTAACACTGCAGGTGGGGCAGCCTTTCCTTCCCTTGGCATCCCAGTTCCAGTTACCACCCAAGACATCTCCAATGCACTGGAAGCCTTCGTCTGTGGTGGTGATGCTGCTGTAATGGCAAAATGCCTCACAATTGAGTGATAGTAGTATAACCAGCCACTCTTGAGAGTTTCCTGGTAGTGGGAAAATGTCCCAACACAGAAACTATTTTTTCAACACCCTCCCTGTTCCAAACACTAACATCTTACCTTTGTGCACTTAGCCAGAAAAAAAAAAATCAGCCATTGATGTTAGAGTGCTGTTACTTGCTGTTTTTTGGGGAGAAAGTTCATTCCAATTTCTTTTAATGAAATAACTTGATTCTCAGTCACAATGAGACCAAATAAGCCTTCAGATACATAGAGTCATAGAGATGTACAGCATGGAAACAGATCCTTCGGTCCAACCCGTCCATGCCGACTAAATATCCCAACCCCATGTAGTCCCCACCTGTCAGCACCTGGCCCATATCCCTTCAAACCCTTCCTATTCATATACCCATCCAAATGCCTCTTAAATGTTGCAATTGTACCAGCCTCCACCACTTTCTCTGGTAGCGCATTCCATACACATACCTCCCTCTGCGTGAAAAAGTTGCCCCTTAGGTCTCTTTTATATCTTTCCCCTCTCATCCTAACCCTATGCCCTCTAGTTCTGGACTCTCTGTCCACAGGGAAAAGACTTTGTCTATTTATCCTATCCATGCCCCTCACGATTTTGTAAACCTCTATAAAGTCACCCCTCAGCCTCCGATGCTCCAGGGAAAACAGCCCCAGCCTGTTCAG
>NC_057732.1:16917814-17049891 GCF_004010195.1 Chiloscyllium plagiosum | reverse complement strand
CACTCCCTAGGACCTTACCATTAAGTGTATAAGTCCTGCTAAGATTTGCTTTCCCAAAATGCAGCACTTCGCATTTATCTGAATTAAACTCCATTTGCCACTTCTCAGCCCATTGGCCCATCTGATCAAGATTTTGTTGTAATCTGAGGTAACCTTCTTCACTGTCCACTACACCTCCGATTTTGGTGTCATCTGCAAACTTACTAACTGTACCTCTTATGCTCGCATCCAAATCAATTATATAAATACATGTCACAGTTTATTGGCAGAACACCAACTTATGGCACTTACAGGTTTCTACTGAAGGCCCACACCATAATAAAGTGAATCCCTATGAAAGAATATCTGAAAATATTAATAATCTTTCTTGAAATCTAAGGTAAACTATGAAGGTTTTAATATATTAGACTTTTTTCCCCAATCATAATTACTGCAGGGATAATAATTTGCAACTTAATTAAACAGAAGTCATTCATAGTGAAATAATGCTACCTTCCATTTAAGACTTCTAAAATTTCTTTTTCGAATGAACAATATACTACAGTTCCTGGAAAAAAAAATAGAAATTGCAGGTCAATCAGCACCCCTTGTTTTAAAATAAAATCTAGCGAGGTATGGGTTACATCGGCAAGGCCAGCATTTATTTCCCATCCTTGGCAAATCACCTTCATAAAATGCTCTCGTCTATATGGTGAAGGTACTCCCACAGTGTGTTGAAGAGGGAGTTCCATTATACTAATAGAATACTAACAAATAAGCTGCATTATATTTCCAAGTCGTGACAATATGTGACTTGGAGGAGTATTTTGAGATAATGCTGTTCCCATGTACCTGCTGCTGTCATCCTTCCAGACAATGGGGGAGCTTTGAAGAAGCTATCGCAAATTGTAGCAGTGCATCTTGAATATTGTACACACTGCAACAACTGTGTGTTACAGTGGAGGAACAATTTAAAGTGATAGATGGGAAGCCAATTAAGCAATCTGCTTTGTCTTTAATAATTTCAATCTTCTTGAGGCCCAAGATAGCCATATTCCTCAAACAAGTGGAGAGTATTTTACCACACTCCTCATTGATACCTTGTAGATAGAGGAAGGCTTTCAGAAGTCAAAATTCTGACAAAACCAACAAAGATAGACTGAATATTGCATCCAGTTGCAGGAAAGTTTATCCCCAATTTGTGATGTGTTCTCTGATCTCTCAAATGGACTGCACTACAGGGGTGGACAATGAAAATGTAACACAAAAACTTTGAAGTTGCCTTGAAATATGGGAGTATTAACACTGGTAAATTACTGTCCAGTCCCACATGCCCAAAGATTTGCAGGTTGAGAATTAGCTGTTGAGTTACAGGAAGACTGTAGTTGGCCAAGAACAGAAAGTGTCAGGGTAAGAGAAAATTGGAGAATTAAAATGAGAAGCCATTTGAAGCTCAGGATCATTCTTGTTGACAGAATAGAGATATTCCTCAAAGCAGTCACCAAATGTGTGCTTGGTTCCCCCAATGTTTTGGAGACCACTTTGTGAGCAGCGAATGTAGTAGACCAAATTGAAAGAAGAACATGTAAATTGCTGCTTCACCTTGAAAGAGTAATTGAAGCATTGGCAGTGATAGAGAGCAATAGATACAACTGGGATAATGAAATTGAGTCCTTACAGGAAGTAGGGTATGAGCAGTGTAGTTAAGTGATGGAGGTGAAACTCACTGCCCTTTGTGCTTATGAGGCTCCAACCAAATGGAAATCACTATGCTAGTTTATGCATAACCGTCTGCACTTCTGAAGTCGTAGTCAACTCTGAGCACAACCTGTGCATACCCAGTAGCATTTGTGTGATACTGGCTGAGTACTCAACATTCTACTGTTCGTGGGGGAGGCCATCTAAATTCCTGTCATGGCAATGACTGGCTCCCCACTATGTTGTCAACTTCATCATGCTCCTTATCACCTTCAAACTCTTAAGCAGCAATGAACGCTTTTTAAATAGATTCATTAGATTTGTCTTTAGTGTGATATTTTCAGCACCCATTCACCCACGTCCATTCTGGTCTCATGCAAGAATTAAAAATCCTACCCCATGATTGTGTGAATGCCAAACCTTTTGGCAATTATATGTAAAATTTGCTTGAAGTAATAGTAGTTTTGTAATACAATTGCCTTGATACAGCAAAGTATTACCTCATAATCCTTTGCTCGGGTTGGAGACAAAAGTAGTCAATGAACGGAAAGGAAGCAACTTCACAATTTTTAGGTTTGTAATCCAAGTATAAAGACAAACTAGTTTTTTGGATGTTTTCTGTTATTCAAATTGTGTTATAAACTCACCCAAATGCACTCAAGTGTGAGCTGGGTGCATGACTTTATTCAAGCAATTTGTTGTAAATGTATAGATGTCTCTGAATTACAGCCATCTGATGTAAACAAAGTACAGCTTTACTACCATGAGTTTATGAAGTCTGGCATAACTGTAAACTTAATTAGTATTCCTACCTGACCAGTTGAATTTTTCCACATAGAGGGGAAGGAGAAAAGAACCAAAATAAGTGTTAAATAAATTGGTAACATTCAAAGTTCACAAATCACTTGTCCAGATGGAGTGTAATTTGCTGAGGGAAGCAGAAATGGAGATGGCAGAAACTGACTGCAATCTGCACAAAGCTGCAGCACAGGGATTTAGGAGTCACAGAGTCATATGGCACGGAAACAGACTGTTCAGTCCAACTAGTCCATGCCGAACATAATCCCAAACTAAACTTGTCCCACCTGACTGCTGTTTGTGCATGAATCACAAAATTGTGCATCCAAGTTCATTGGGTAATAGGGAAGATTAATGGTCTATTGGCCTTCAAAGGGATTGGAGTATAAAAGTAGGGAGAACTTGCTAAAATGCTACAAAGTACTAGTCAGACTGCAGCTGACGTACTGCAAGCAGTTTTGGTCCCCTTATCTAAGGTAACATGATTACTAGTATTGGAGGTGATCCAGAGAAGCTTCGCTATTGATCTGTGTTTGGAGAGAATTTCTTTTGGGCAGAAGTTGAGTAGATTGGCCTTGTACTCATGGAGATGGAGTGCTACAGCACAGAGAGAGGCCCTTTGGCCCAAATTGGTACATGCTGACCAAAATGTCCACCTACGCTAACCCCATTTCCCTGCACTTGGCCCATATCCTTCTAAACATTTCCTATCCGTGTATTTGTCTAAATGCCTTTTAAATGTTCTTAATTTACCTACCTCAACCACTCCGCTGGCAGCTCATTCCATAAGCATACCACACTATTAAAAAAAAATCTCAGGTCCCCTTTTATTCTTTCCCCTCTAACCTTAAGCTAATGCACTCTAGTCCACAATTCCCCAACCCTGGGGAAAAGACTGAGTGCATTCACCCTATTCATGCCTCTCATGATCTTACACACTTCAATGAGAGCCCCCCCTCAGTTTCCTAAGTGCTAAAGAAAAAAGTCCGAGCTTTTAGATATTTAATTAATCTAGGTCAAGTCGGCATAAGGAGGGAGGTGTTACGTTATTTTTCTTGAGATTCTTACACACTTGATGCAACTGCAAAATGCCACAGAGGAAGGGTTTGGTATTTTAAAAGACATTAAGGTTGTCAGGTCCCCAGGTCTGGGTAGGATCTATTCCATGTTACTGAGAGAAGTGAGAGAGGAAATAGCTGAGGTCTTAACAGATATCTTTGCAGCATCCTTGAATACGAGTGAGGTCCTGGAGAATTGGGGAATTGCTAATGTCCCCTTGTTTAAGAAGGGTAGCAGGGATAATCCAAGTAATTATAGATCGGTGAGCCTGACATTAGTGGTAGGGAATCTGCTAGAGAAGATACTGAGGGATAGGATCTATTCCTATTTGTAAGAAAATGCCCTTATTGGTGATAGGCAACATGGTTTTGTGCAGGGAAGGTCAAGTCTTAACCAACTTAGTAGAATCCTTTGAGGAAGAGACAACGTTGATTGATATGGGCAAGGGCTCTGGATGTTGTGTGTTTGGACTTTAGTAGGGCGATTGATAAGTTTACCCATGGTAGGCTGATGGAGAAAGTGAAGTCGCAGGGGGTCCAGGGTGTATGAGCTAAATAGAGAACTGGTTGGACAACAGAAGGCAGAGTAGTAGTGGAAGGGAGTTTCTCAAAATGGAGAACTGTGACCAGTGTGTTCCGCAGGGATCCGTGCTAGGTCCACTGTTGTTTGTGATATACGTAAATGATCTGGAGGAAGGTATAGGTGGTCTGATTAGCAAGTTTGCAGATGACAATAAGATTGGTGGAGTAGCAGATAGTCAAGGGGATTGTTAGAGAATACAACAGAATGTAGATAGATTGAAGAGTTAGGTGGAGAAATGGCATATGGAGTTCAATCTGGGGAAATGTAAGGTGATGCATTTTGGAATATCCAATTCAAGAGCAAACTTTTTGGTAAATGGAAAAGCCCTAGGGAAATTGGTGTACAGAGAGATCTGGGTGTTCGGGTCCATTGTACCCTGAAGGTGGCCGTGCAGATCGATAGGGTGGTCAAAAAGGCACACAACATGCTTTCCTTCATTGGATGGGGTATTGAATACAAGAGTTGGCAGGTCATGTTACAGTTGTATAAGACTTTGGTTTGGTCACATTTGGAATGCTGTGTGCAGTTCTGGTTGCCACATTACCAGAAGGAGAGGGTGCAGAGGAGGTTCACCAGGATGTTGCCTGATATGGAGGGTGCTAGCTATGAAGAGAGGTTGAGTAGATTAAGATGGAGGTTGAGGGGGGACCTGATTTGAAGTCTACAAAATCATGAGAGATATAGACAGGATGGATACCAAGAAGCTTTCTCCCAGAGTGGAGGACTTAATTACTAAGGGTCATGAGTTCAAGGTGAGAGGGGAACGGTTTAAGGGAGATATGCATGAAAAGTTCTTTACGCAGAGGGGGATGGGTGCCTGGAACGTGTTGCCAGCGGAGGTGGTAGAGGCAGGCACAATGGTGTAATTTAAGATGTATCTTGACAGATACATGAATGGGGAGGGAACAGAGAGATACAGGTCCTTGGATGATAAAAATAGGCAATAGGTTTACATAGAGGATCTGGATCGGGGTAGTCTTGGAGGGCCAAAGGGCTGTTCCTGTGCTGTAATTTTCTTTGTTCAACCTCTCCCTATAACTCAGAGCCTTGAATCCTGGCAACATTCTTGTAAATTTCTTCTGCACTCTTTCCAGTTTAATAACATCCTTCCTATAGCAAGGTGACCAAAACTGAACATAGTACTCCAAGTGCGGCCTTGCCAACATCCTGTATACTGCAACATAGCTTCCCAACTTCAATACTCAGTGCCCTGATTAATGAAGACCAGTGTACCAACAGCTTTCTTCATTGCTCTGTCTACCTGTGACTCCACTTTCAGAGAACCATGCACCTGAACACATTGGAGTTTAGAAAAGTTAGAGGTCTTATTGAAATATGCAAGATTCTTAGGGTACTTTCAGGACAGATGCAGAGAGGTTATTTTCTCTTGTGGGAGAATCGAAGACCAGAGGTCATAATCTGAGTTAGGGGTTACCCACTTAAAACGATTGGCAAGGATATATTTTTTTCTTTAGTACAGTAAATCTGTGGAATTCTTTCCAACAGAAGGCTGTAGAAGTTGGACTGTTAAGAATAAAGGCTAGTAAAGGCAGATTTTTAATCAGTAAGGAAATGAAAGATTATGGAGGAAAGCTTAATTGAGGATCATCAGATTAGCTGTGATCTCATTGCACGATAGAACAGAGATGATGGACCAAATGGCCTACTTTTGCTCCTATGTCTTAAGTCTCTGTTCAGGACATAGGAGTGGTGCCCGAAGACTGAAGGATTGCGAATGTTACACATTCAAAAAAACAGAGAAACCTAATTAGAAAAGAGAATCAGTCTAACATCAGTGGTAGGAAAAGTAATGGGGAAAACCTTTTCCAAGGACAAATGTAAGTGTATTTAAAGAAGACTCTGCCATGAAGGCATGGATCTCTTAAAGATGAATTGTTTATGACTAATCTGACTGAGTTGTTCAATGAAGAAAAAAGATCATTGTTGATGATAGCCATGTGGTATCTATGGATGTTGAAAATGCATTTGTTGAAGTCACAGATAACAAACCTATTTTAAAATAAAAAGCAGTGGGATGAAAGGAACATTGGCAATGTGGTTGCATTATTGGCTAAAGGATAGCAGGTAGAGAGTGGTGATGAATAGATTTTTTTCTGATGGGGAGGAAGAAGCAAAAGCTTCCTCGAGAAGTAGCATCAGGTCTTTTAGTGTCAATTTTAAAGTGTGCCAAACTTTGTATCCTCTGCAAAGTAGTCAAAATAAAGGGAATATTCACAGACTTCAGAAGGATATAAAATGGTGAAGTGACATATGTGTGAAATTATATACATTGTGAGGAACAGTATGTTTCTCCGTCAGTAGATGCTGCAAGGATATTTCCAGCATTTGTTTATATTTTAAATCACTTATATTTGTAGCATTTTGCTTTTGTGTAAGCTATGCTATTGTAAGATGGGTGCCTTGTAGTCCATGCAATTGCAGTGTTTGTGATGCCACTGTAGAACTGATTCAGTAACTCCAAGGTGGACTTCGGGATATGCAACAACGTGAAGTCGCCGAGCAGAGGTTGATAGCCAAGTTTGATACCCATGAGGACAGCCTTATATGGGATCTTTGGTTCATGTCACGCTGCAGATGACCACACCACACCTTACACTCTCTCATACTAACACAGACTCTCTCTCTCTCTCTCTCTCTCTCTCTCTCTCTCTCTCTCTCTTTCACATTCACACTCCCTCTCTCTCGCTCACGCTCTCACACCGTCTCTCAGGCGTATAAGTATACTCGGTCACAGTCGAGCAAACACGCGCACACACAGTCTCCCTCTCTCCTACACATACACACACTCTCTGCCGTGGACGCACACACACAAAACATAAGTCTATGGGGTGAATTTGCATTTGCAAATTTGTATTTGCGGATACATTGTATTTTGTTAAAAGATCACACAATCTGTCGGCAGTTAGTCAACGTGACATTTTGTAAATTTCTACTTTGGAAATAGAACCAGTCTGACTCAAGGTTGGGATACAGACAGAATCTAACCTCATACCTTTAATGCATTGTCTGAGCTGAGATGTAATTTTTTTCAATACACTGACAAAACCTTAAGTTATCTCAGGACTGTGACTTGAAAGAAATTTTATGAATTACATATTAATCAATCGAAACCAGCATCCCCATTCTAAGTGATTAAACACTTAACAGCAATCTAGTTTTGTTGAGTACATCACATCAGTTGTAAGATGCTTAGGACACAGAATTTATCGTAAAAGATCAATGATCCTGTCCCACATCTACCTGACGAAGGAGCAGCGCTCCAAAAATTTGTACTTCCAAATAAATCTATTGGACTAAACCTGGTGTTGTGTGGTTCTGGCATCTCCACATCATTCATTCTTTAAGTTGCAACTTGGTGCCCCTGAAATTAATTGCAAAACCATGGATGTGGAGGAACTTCCATAAAGAGCTCTCATTGTCTCACCTATTACCTCATTTTTGCTGCACTCCATGAACAAAATGTCCAGCAAGGCAGCAACAGAAGTGGAGGAAGGAGTTGCACGAGAGAGGTGGCAGTGATGTGCACATAGAAGAAAAATGTCAGTGGTGCTAACTTCAAATCCCAGTGTGACGTCAAAATATGGTAACTGCAATGGCAATTGCACCATTCAAGTGCATTGGCAGAGCATACGTGGTTTATGTTATCAAAGTGGTTAATATTTTGAGGGGAATTCAAGAACTGAGAAGCTTGCAATTGCATATGCACAAATCTTTGAAGGTGACAGGGCATTTAAGAAAGGAAATTAAGATATTTGGCTTTGTGAATAGGGATATTGAAGAGAAAAATAAGGAAGTCATGGAAACCTTGAAAAAAGATCAGGTTTCAGCTGGAATATTGTGTAAAATTCAGGTCCCCGCTTTATGAAGAATGCCCAGAGATAGTGAGCATTGTTAAAGCACAGAGGAGTAAGGCATGAACTAGAACTATTCAAAGTTAATGAAAGCTTTTAGTGAAGTAAGGAGAAATGTTGCTTCTGGCAAGCGGACCAGTAAACAGAGATCAAACATTTAAAATAATTGACAAAAAAAGAGGTGAAATTAGAAATTTTCTTTAGGCACAGGGCCATTAAGATCTACGATACATTGTCTCAAAGGGTGATCACGGCAATAAATTCCAAAAGACAATCGGAAATGTGCTTGAAGAGTAGAAAGTTTTTGGACTATGGGGAAATAAAACTCTGGTGTGGATCCTAAATGAGCAGCTCTTTTAAAGAGCCAATGGACTTGTTGGCCTCCTTTTGTACTATTAGATTCCATGATTTTATGATATTGGTACAATAATAGAACTAATTAGTCAGTCATATCTTATTTATTACATTTTTATAGTGACTTCAGAAATTTAAATCACCCTCCTGATTTCTCTGGAGACCAGATCCTTCAAAGAATGTTGTTACACTAATTTTTAATATGGGTAGCTTTTGTTTGTCTAGATTGTTTTGATTGATTAGTTTAAGGGACATATCTCTTGCTTGGTGGGCCCTGCTTAATGCATCTAGTGGCAAGTGGGATGTGCGGAAGAATGAAGGGTGCGAGGGATATGCAGCTTTCAGCGATTGGTGACGGTAAAGAACAAAAGAATGAAAATGCAATTCCAACAAAAAAGGTTATCCTGGTAGGAGAGGTTTTTCAATGAGTGATGAAATAGAATGGATGGAAGGATGAAGTTCACAAGACAAATGGATAGGTTAGAAGGCATGAGATGTGGGTGACATGAGAGCGAAAGCGTGTGAAGGGTAGATTGGCTTGAAAGGAGTGGATCAGATAATGGAATTTGTTCAATGTCGTAAAGAAACAGGACAAGTACTTGATACAACTTATCCATATTGATGCTGTTTTGTCAATTAAGTCATGGGTTGAAATGATTTAAAGTAGTAGTGATCCAACATTTATAAGAATCATAATTGCAGTTCTTTTAAAATTTCAACATTACTCTTTAAACTTTTTCTTGTCTTTAATGCTAACACCTTTTTGCTCGCACTCTTTATTGCTATTTTGTTTCTTTTCATCACTGGCACAAGAGGTTAGGTGCTGTACTACTGGCAAATAAAAATAAAGTGCTGGAAATATTCAGTAGGTCTCTGCAGACAAGCCAAATTAATTCTTGGAGTCGGGTATGACTCTTTAGAACTGAAGGAAGGTGAAAATATGATGGGTATTTTTGCTGTTGAAGAATAGCAGGCAGAAGAATAATAAAAGGATAGGTCTGGGATAGGCTAGAGGACAAGACAGACTAAATGACAAAGGTATAATGGAATAAAACATACAGGTTATGGGACTGTAGTAAAGAAATAAAATATTTATTCATAGTGAATTTGCATGGCAGAATAATGAACAGCTGTGTCCAAAGGCAAAAATGTGAAAAACAAGATTAAGATTGGCACATGATGAAAGAAACAGGATAGAATGGGAGCCAGAGATTGTGATCTGAAATTGTTGAGTTGAGAAAGTTGGAAATTGCCCAAGTAGGTGATAAGGTGCTGTTCTTCAAACTTGCGTTTTGAGCTTTATTGAAACATTGCAACAGGCTGATGACAGAAAAGTAAACGTGCGATCAAGGTGGTAAGTTTAAAACGGCAAACAATTGGAAGTTCAGGATCATGCTTGTGTACTGAGTGAAGATATATTGCAAAATGGTCCCCCAGTCTATGTTTTACTGACTCCAAAGCAGTAGAGCTTGCAGTGTGAATGGGGAATACAATATACTAAATTGTAAAAAGTACAAGTAAACTGTTGCCTCACCAGGAAGTAGTATTTGGGCCATGGACAATGAGGAGAGAGGAATTAAAGAGGCAGATGTTATACAATTGCAATGGAAAGTCGATTAATTTTTGGGGTGACTGTGGAGTGGACCAGGGTATCTGTCACTTCACGATGGTCTTGGCAGGGAGATGAGAAGATATGTTTGGTGGTGGCATCATGTTGGATATGGTGGAAATGGTGGAGGATGATCTTTAAAATATGAAGGCTGGTGGATAGAAAAAGAGAACAAGGAGAACCCAGTTGCACTTCTAGGAGAGAGAGGCAAGGATGGGATCAGAAGTGTGGAAGAAAGGTCAGATACAGTTGAAAACTCTGACAAACACGGTGGGGTGGGGAGATTTGTGTAGTGTGGAAAGCTCAATTGAAGACAACTTTCTTCTTCTTTTCGAACTTGAAAAATTAGTCTGTTAAAATTCTGCAATTCTTTTTCACGTGGAATTCTTTTGAACATTCAAGTCTCTGTTTAAATTACCAGTAATTCTGCACATTACAGGCACTTAAATGCAATTGACATTTTACACAACACCTTTCTGTAATAAGATAAAGTTAGCCAACGCAATATTTATACTTTTATCATCTCTCTTTTGATTTCTTAGGTGGAAATGAACCAGCTACAGAGAAGTTACAAGTCACTTGCTGCCCAGATGAATCTTATTTTATCCAAGAGACTTTGGTACATTATGTTGGAGCAGTTTCTAATGAAGTATGTGTGGAGTGGGAGTGGATTAGTGATGGTGGCACTACCGATCATCACGGCGACAGGTTTTGCAGACAATGGTAATGAAGCAAATTTTCATACTAAATCAAGAAATTGGTTTGGTTTTGGCAAAGCTTATTAAAGAACCCAGAAATTATATGTTTAGATAATAATTTCCGATGCAATCCTGGGAAAGACTCCAGCAGGAAGCATCCCACAATAATAGGAAAAACATTTGAGTTGCTCCCCTATCGTTTTGAATGACTGACTATATGGTTCTGCTCATGTTAGTAGACGCAACAGATTTGTCATTATTCATCACTAATAGTAAAACGTCATGATATTGGGAGATCTGTTACATAGAGGCCATACAATTATTTCGACAGGTCTGTAGTATTCAATATTATAATTCTCAGTGAATGTTTAATAAATTCTTGCCAATCTTTCTGCAGCATCCAGCAAGATTGATCACACCATTTCCCTCAGTAAAATATGTTGTATACACACAAGAATATTATATATCCACCAAGCTCACAATTTGCAAGTTGAAACAGGGAAAACCCTGCATTGTTTCTTTAGAAATAGTTTTAATATGTCAAAAGCTTCTTTAGTCCTTAATGGCCTCAATTTTTCCTGTCACATTGTACATGTCCTTACATTGCTGTTTAGTTTTCATTTTAAATCTTTGTTTAATGTCTTGGGAGCATTTCCTGCATTAAATGCATTACATGGCAAATTGTTTCTCTATTATGTTTTTAAGCAGAATGAAAGTGCAGTGTCAAGAGTGTATTATCCAGTAAGAATGCTGACTGCTTGCTGTAACTGGTGTCATATATTAAGCTTTTTCTGTCTACCAGTACTTGACTCACGTTAACTCCTTGCTTTGGCTGATATGCTTATTTTATTCCTTTGTCATTCTCTGTTGGGATAAATCTAATATGTAAACGTTGCCTCAAACTGTCCCACCTTATACCTGCGTCAGGTTGCTGTTTTCTTTCGCACACGAGCAAAACGATAAAGAAAATTGGGAAAAAAAGAGAATGCAGTGTATTGCTTGACCAAATTATTTGTTGCCTTGAAGCATAGATAAGTTTGAAACAATTGAAATCAATCTAGTTTATTTTTGTGACATAATTATGATAAAATGATCAAACACAGATCGTGAAATTTAAACAACTTGTAAGAAAATTCCTTCAGTATTAAAGACTAGCTTCTTTGATAATGGGAAGCAGACTGAGATGGATCATCCACTCAGTACTTTTGGCTGAAGATAGATTCAAAAACTCAAGGCTTTTCTTTTGTACTTACTGATTCTGCATATCAATGAGTTGAAACTATTCATGTAGCTTATTTTCTCCAGTTGTTTAATTGCCTACTACTATTTATGAATAGATGTGACAGGACTGCAAAGCTTTGATTTGATCCATTCATTATGTATTATTTAACTCTGACTGAACAGCAGATGCAGTATACTATAGAGTGCATGTTACCTGTACTGTAGCTTTCCTCAGGTTCGCACCTCAGTTTTAGGTATGCTTGGTCCTATGTCTGATAAGCTCTCCTGCACTTTTCATCCAACCAGGATTAATCTGTTGTTCTATGGTAATGGTTGTGGAAGGGATATAGATTGTAATGAAATGCAATTCTGCTGCTACTGCTGATGGCTGAAAGAAACTCACAAATGCCCAGTTTTGAGCTTCTGTTTTTGTACTGAATCTACCCATTTCGGTAGTGCTACACAACACATTGATTGTCGGTATCTTTAACTAATAAGCTTGAAGTCTTGAAGCTAGTGATCATGCTCATTAACATCGCGGAGTATAATGTGCAGTTTGACTTTGTGCAAAGTAAATTTTTTTTCTCTGGGTTTGGTTCTGTCACAGCCAAGGCCCATTCTGACAGAGTTTCTACAGGACTCAGTCAAGGTGGTCAATAATAGTATTATAGAGCCACCCTTGATAGAAATTGAATTGTCCCACCCAGGAAATATTCTTTATGTTCTACCACATGTCTTATTCCAAATGATGGGTGAAAGTGAGGATTGCAGATGCTGGAGATCAGAGTCAAGATTAGAGTGGTGCTGCTAAAGCATAGCAGGTCAAATCATATCTGAGGAGCAGGAAAATCGATGTTTCGGGCAAAAGCCCTTCATCAGGATGTTCAACATGGAGGAGCTCTGATTCACTATATGAGCAAGGGCAAAAGTGGTGATCCACAGCTCCCTTGCATATATTTGACCCAATGTCATAAGACTTCATGGGGTCTAAAGTCCCCATCGACTCTGTGGCCACTCCCTCTAGCTGTGCACCACTGTGCTTTTACCTCTTAGTGGTCTGTACTTTGGAAGAGGGATGATGGTGGTGGAGTCTGAGATGTTGGCTGAAGGTTATTCTGTATGATAGTTCTTGAAGATTTATTGCTGATGTTATTGAGGAGGATGCTATATGGTTTACTGGGAAAGGTATGCCTTTGTTGTATTTGAACCTGCTGGAAAGTGATTTGCAGCCAGATGTCGAAAACAAAATGAGAGAAAAGGCCCTTGTGGTGTACTGGTATGTCCCTACCTCTAAGCCAGGTGGTCCAGGTTCAAGTCCCACCTGTTGCAAAGGTGTGTAATTACATCTCTGAACAGATTAATCATTAAAATATCAAAAAGACCAAGGAATGCTGTTACATTGAACCCAGTTAGTAATTAATGTTCAATTTCTCAACTTTATTGTTTTGAATTTTATGTTCCTTTTAAAAAAAAGACTTTAATATTTTTGATATAATTAGATTCACTGGTTTATTACATATCCTGTTTCTGATGTTTGTTTTTGCTTTTCAGCACATTTGCCTTAACTTGATTTAAAAATGGTTGTTTTTTGTATGAACCAGAAATCCAATTAAAATGAGGTTTGAACACTTTTTCTGAAACACTGTAGTTTAACTAGAGATTCTACCCAAAAAAACCATTTGTAGTTTTGAGTTTAAAGTGACATAAATGAAAATAGGTTGAAATTGGAGTTGCAGTATACAGCAGTTCATCTACAATTTCAACCTAATGTTTGCTGTAAATGAAATTAAGTTCTGTTATGTTTTCATTTGAATTATCTCCAATTTACATAGGCAATTAAACATTATCTGTGGTTTAGTATGGAGCACTCTTACCTCTGAGTCACGAGAATGTGGATTCATTTCTCACTCTGGTACACACAAGCAAAAACTAATACAATAATATAAAAGAGCTGCAATGATAGAAGTGCTTTGTTTCAGAGGCTTAAACCAAAGCTCTGACCTCTCATGTGAATTTGACAGGTCCACAACAATATTTTGAAGAGGAACATGGGATTATCCTTGCTGTCCTGGACAATATTTATTCTCAATAAATGTCACAAATAAGATTGTTGTTTTGTGGTAACTTGCTATGTGCAAAACATCTGTCAGGTTGCCCATATTATCCATGAAAGATTCTCCTTCTCTGCCTTTTCCCTCATTTGAGGTTTGGTAACCCTCAGGTTAAATCACCACCAGTCACTTCTCTCTGATTAGAGAGCAGCCCTATAGCATGTTAAGATCATGATGACTTTACCTTTTCACCTTTTTTATTATAACAATAACTACACGTCCTCTGCTTTAGCATTCTGAATGTTTATGAAAAGAACTGTATAAACAAAAGGTTGTCTTTAACTTGATTTTCCAGTATTTAACTTCATTTTAGATGGATTTCGCAAGAACTTACTTTCATGTATCAGTTCATTGTGTGAGTATTGCAAGTACTTAAATGGATGATTGGATTATTTGATTAATTAATTGGATAGATATAAAAGGGGGAATGGGTGATTCTTGTTGCTCAGTGGTAGTATCCCAATCTCTGAACCAGAAGGCCTGAACCAGAAGATATCTGAAGCGGGAATAAGTGAGACTGGTGTGCAGAAAGAACTGTTAGACTGAGTAGTTAATAAACTCTACCATGCAGAGAGAGTTGTTGGATCCTGTCTCACTAACTGGCTTGGATGTAGTTTTACATTTCTAACCGAGAGTGATTGTTAAAAGATGAAAATTATACATTACAACTTATTTTCAGACAAAGAGTATCAGTGAGAAAAGATTTAGGATTGACTTTGCTAGCATAAAAGAAATGTTATAAAGAAAAGAAATTTCTAAACTAAACTAGCTTGCTATACGTCAGATTTTTTCACAAAAATGCGCTTACTCCAAGGAATTATTAGCAATCCTTGATGAAAGACAACTGGTGGATGCAAAGTTATAAGAACGTGCAAATAAATTAATTTTTATATGGATCATCTTGTGATTAAACATGTTATTTATTTTTGTTTGAAAAAGAAGGAACATGGAAATTAGATTCATATGGTGTATGAAAAATGTTGTTGCTGCTCAGTTGTATTATAAGGCAGATAAAGGCACCTTCTAACTTAGTCTCTTATGTTCCATCATCCAAATATTCCACTTCTCACATTCCTTAGGTCTTTTTACTCTCCTTGCAGGAGAAGAAAGCTCAAAATGACATGGAGAGGCACAGATCTGAAATTTGCCCTACAATCAATACCACCTTGAGCATTACAGGGGAGGTGGTGCTAGAGATAAGCTAAGTGCTAGCATGCTTGGCCATTGGAAATGGAAAGACAGGAGTTTCCCAACTACGTGTTGAAAAAAATCTGATGGCTGCATGTTGACTTGATGTCAGTGGGTACGTAAAACCTATATTGTACATAGTAATGACTTATAACTTTAATTGTCAATTCTGATTAATGTCTTTCATCTCTCACAGGCCTTTCACATTACCATCAATGGTGTGGATGGAGGACAAAACTCCTCAGAGGTCAATCACTGAGAATGCGCCATTCTCAGGTACATCATGTACTCAAGTATATCTTCCACCTGCACAAATACGTCCGCCTCAATGGAGGTGCCAGTGCAGACAGATGGGCTATCATATGGTAAATCTCACAATAAAATGTGCAAGAGTAGCTGGTGGAGATGGCACAGAAGCGGAGATTTTCCATCGGAAGCTACAGACCTTCAATCTTAACTTAGCTGAACACAAATGCTAAACCTTGGAGACTGTTGGTGAAGGAGGCTGTTCTGGAGAAGCATCACACAACTTGTGAAATTCTGTCACTGTCTTCGATCACAATACGCATGGTTGGAGGGAAATTTCAGCAGCTGTTTCATTGGCATCGATCTGAGTTTCTTTGTGTTGGCTTCAGTCAGTCTGTTACTCCCATGCAACGATTTCTTCAGCATCGTGGTGGGTCTGGTCCGGGATTCCAACAAGGAGGGTCAAGTCCTCGAGCCCAGAGTTGTGAAGTGGATTAAGTGGACTTTGTCTTAAATTTTCTTTTTTTAATTTTTTTTCTTTTTGTTCCATTATCATGAAATGACTGTTACTCTGAACTTTTTATTTCTTTATTTTTCTAATTTATTACTATGATTTTGTACTTTATAAGGATTTTTTGTTTCTTTATATTTCTAATTTTTATTTTACTAAGAATTTGTACTCAAGAATCTGTACCTAGGTACTTATGTACATAACATGGCGCCATAAATGGCGACTTGTCAACTTTTCACTGTACTCATGAGGACATGTGACAATAAAGCTAATTCAAATTGCATGAGTCCATTTCTAATGTCAGTGCAAGGATGCCTCAGGCATTGACACCGATATCTGGATTCATAGAAAGGGTGGTCACCTTCAGAGAAAACATTAAACATGACGAGAAAACTCAGCAAAGTGCCCTCTAGCCCATAGATATTGTATTCAGTGAGGGTGCACAATGCCTTTATTCCCCCCATTCAGAGCTCTATAGGTTGCCTGTTGTCTTGAAGGGAAGGTGGAGAGATCTTGGACTGTGCCTTCACAGCCTCTCAGATTTAGTGGAAGATGTTCAGGAGCATTTAAGCAGTTCCAACAGGTATATCAGGAGTTTGCCTCTCATTGTGTTCACTAAAAAGGGTGGCCCCATATAGGAATATGTTGAAAAATAAGTCAAAGGATTTATAGTTGCACAGGGATGTTAACTTGGATGTTTGATAATGTTGCATCGTAAAATATATTTCACCACTTCATTGTCCTGTCTTGCTCATTTTTACTTGCTGCCTGCCAGGTGACCTGCCTGCCTGTCTTGTTAAGGTTGGTATAATTTAACAACGAGCAAAGGGTTTTTGTGAAAGATGAATTGTTGTTTGTGGAACTTCTTTGAATTGGGGAATACACTGGATTCAGAATTTGTTTCTGTGGCTGTACTGCTTCAGTTTAACAGAAACAAGTTGTCCCCAGCAGTTCTGTGTGGGACTGTTGGTCCATTCATTACGTAACATCTTTAGAAGAAAAGCACAGAGTGCTTATCAGTTTCTTACTTTAAGGTTCCGGACTTTGCGGCTCTACAATGTTGAAAAAAGTGTAGCAACAGTTAATGTTCGAGAAAACCTGATTCATGCATCCTGAATGCACTCTGATTTTTGTCCCGGCTTCTGAATTACATCTTTAACATTCAGATTGCTTACTTAATTACAACTCTGCTGCCTATGTGGTTCCTGTTGTAGCTTTCTTGAATATAGTGCTAGAAGTTGTCAGCCATGTCTTCAGTGGGTGGACCTTGTCTTCAAAAAATCAACCACAAACTCTGCTTCAAGTTGTGAAGACATGTAGAAAACTTGAATGTCCCAAGATGAACATATTATGACGGCTCCCTGGAAATCTGGTATAAGTACAAGTTTTGATTTTTTTTAGTGTTTGCACGCCAGGTGTATATTGATGACATGAAGACCCTTTTCATTGACGTTTGAGTGACTTGGGCCAGCTTGATTGGCATGTTATGATCTCAGCTGATGATACCACTGGACAAGCCAGATCCAAGAGTGAAGCCTGGCCTGATAGATCATAAGTTTAACTCTTGCATTTGGTTAAAATGGTGTCTATTTGCTGAACAGGAGTCTACCAATTTTGTTCAGCAAGAGACCACAAAAGTTTATTACAGAAAACACAAAGTATTTATATATAATATATGCAATTTAGAAATATCAACACACATTGACAAGATCAACATTGACAACCCTTTTACTATTATCCCAACAATATCCTCATTGGATTCTCAATCCGTGGAAAGTATTTCTCCTATCTTAACTCTTTAATTTCTTACTTAACTGACCTTTTCCAGTGTGATGCCTAAACTTCTTTTCAGGTCTGACAGCTTGTAAACTTCTACAGAAACTTTCTAAGCTCAGAGACATCACAAACTAACCTGTCTTTTTGCTGATATGGAACAGTTCTTGTGAACTGAAACTCTATTCGTCGCAAACTATTGGTGGTCCCTGATCATTTGTCTGTATGCCATAAAACTCAGCATGTAAACACTTTTGTCAGTTGCATAAGTATCTTGCTGGGCAACTAATTGAAGTCATGTGCTTTCTTAGACCGTCTTTATTTAGTTCATTGTTCACTAAGACGTTCTGACTTAAGAAAAGTAGTTACCTTCTCAGAACTGAAGCCTCAGATTGGTTCTAACTCTATGGTAAAATCTAAATTTCTAAATTATGTACATTTATCAGAATATATGACATCTTGAATCCATAGTAAGTCTGCAAAAGCAGCAAACATAGCATTCAGTTTTTCTGACTCTTTTAGTCAGTTAGAAAGAGCATAAAAGTGCCAGCCCTGACAGAGATAGTATTAATTACTTATGAGAAACACTCGTGGACAACAGATTACAAGATTCTACAAATCACGTTTTATACACTAACAGTTTTAATTGCTGATATGCAGGTTGGCAGTTGGACAGTGCAGATCAAAGGCAAAACTCCAAACTGTTAGAAATTAGCTCCAAAATATTGGAAATGACCAACTGCGGAGCAATAAATACATGCTCTCAGAACATGTTCTGTGAACGAAGACCTTTTCACTTAGGCAAGGAAATAGGTGCCAGATCTCAGCATTTGAAACATTTCATGCCTAGGAATTGCTAAACCTCAATTTGTCATGTTTTCACTGGCAAGCTCCAGGAGTGCCATTTTCATGCTGTTAACTTTAAAATTGAAAGAAACAGCTGTCGAACCATTTATATCATTAAATAGACACACCTGGGGCTTCTCAAGAATTGTACATTATGCTCAGGTTAAAGATGGAAGTCAACAGATTTCTGTCAGCTTCCTGATAGGCCATTAATTCTAAGTATTTTAACTTGTTGTCTACTCAGAAACACATCTGTCAGTTAAAATCAGCCTCACAATGATAAGGGAGGGTATATTTTCCATACTTACATTTGAGTTATCAGGTATATTTATTAAGTCTCCAAGGCATTAAGACTGAAGTGGTGGAAATTTTATGTCTACAAGAATTCTCAGTTTATTTTGCCCTGAAGCCAGATCATACCCTGCTGGGAATTACATTAACAGTCTGATATTGGTGGAGAACTGAAATACTTTACACTTACAGCAAGCTTGCAGATTGATGTATTCAAATAGGAACATAAAATTTTATTTGCTGTATTTTATATTACTGTATTTTATCAATGACAGAAAAAATGTTTTTGTTATACCTAGGTTGAGCACTTTTCATTGTACAATTTAATCAGTGGTTTTCCATTTAAATTGGAATTGTCAAGAATAGAACAACAAGCTATAAAGGTGTAAGCTATACAATAGATACATTTGATAGAATTGGTACAATAATGCATTGATTTTTCATGTAATTGTGGCTTTAATTGCTCAATGTGCATCTATTGCTATTTCCTGAAATGGAAGTTACTTTTCTTTCAAGATCTTCTGTGTATGTTGAAACTGGTAAATACTCTTGAGTATTCCTAATGTAAACTTTATATGGACGATGGCTCTGTTGGTCCAAGTAATCAATTGCAGGAAAATACTTGGTGTGTTTTTGAGACACGTTTGAAAATTAGTAAGTTCAAATAAATATCTAAAAATTACAAAAAAATTCAAGCAAAAGCATTTCCTCCAGTTAAAACCAGAGGAGTTATCAAAACATTGTCCTCCAATTCTATTCAATTCTATTCATTTATAAGACAATTTGTTTTTGAAAATAAAGCATAAAGTGAATCCTATCTGTCTCTTCGTATCAGGCCGTGTCTAAATGCAGGATTTATAATTTATGTTTATATATTAAAGTGCTGCTTTGTTTTGTAACAGGCAAATTACATGTCCGAGTAACTTAGTATATCATGAAATAGAATTTAATATGCATTATTATCTTTTTTCAAGAGTCAGAAGATGGACACAAGCAAGTAAGTTTGGTTAGTGAACGAACTGAAGCTTTCACCACAGCACGTAATCTGCTGGCTGCTGGAGCTGATGCTATTGAAAGAATTATGTCTTCATACAAAGAGGTATTATGCACTATAAAATTATGAATGAAATTGCAGTCTGTTCCCACTGTTTATATAGATGACATCATTCATGTATTCTTTTAAAAAAAAGAAATATAATCTACATAAGGTTTATATTAAACTTAAGTATGAAAAGTATTTTCCAAGGTGATCCAGTCCCTGTCAAAATACTGAGGAAGCTCATGTTGCTGTTTTGCAATGACACTGACATAGCAATCCCCCTAAGTGATTTATTCTCTATATGTTGTACCAATGCAGGGAAGATTTGTTTTTATAATACAAGGGAAATCGCTTGAAAATTTGATTGTCTTCTTTTTACATAGGTCTGCTCATTTGTAAGACAAATTGATTTTAAAAAAACATGGAGCAAATCCTCACCCTCTGTCTCTCCATACTGTGCTCTGACTAAATGCCCATGTAATAACCGCTTCAGGAAGAGAAAAGTAATAGCCTGATAATTTTTACATGTATTATAGAGTTGAAGAGACTGAATTATGCAGCCCCTCATTGTTTTCCTGTTTTGGATAATAACTCCTCCAATTGATTTTGGAAGACTTTGTCTTCAGGTCTCTATTCCTGGCTACTGCCTCCACCTATCTGCCTGGCCACTATAAGGGGCTGACATTTAATGAGATAAGCCACAGGGAAGGAGGATTGTTCTATGTTGAGAGGTTGAGTAAATTGGGTCTTAGGGGATGAGAGATAATCTCATTGAAATATTTCATATTATGAAGTGGCACATTTATGTGCACAATGAGTAGTATTCCCCCTAACTGGGAAATCTAGAACAAGGGGAACAATTTAAGGATGAAGGGCTGATTGTTTAAACCTGAATGAAAATAAGTTTATTCACTCATAGGTTCTGAATCTTTGGAATTTGGAAAGATTCTTGATCTCTTAGGAAATCAAAGTTTATGAGAGTGGGCAGGAAAGTGAAGATGAGATTTAAGATTGGTCGCAATCATCTTGAATGAATGCAATGTAAGCTCATATTGAACTTTCTTATGCTGTTATGTGAACAGACTTCACATCTCTTATGTTATGTTTGGTCCTGAGCTGAGCTGCTATCTCCACATGTTGTCCACTGTCCACACTGTGGACTTGCACTTCCATGGTATATCCTCTCTTCAGCACTTAGCTCATCCACTGCTCTGGCAAATGGTTATAGATTTTTGTTTGGGATTAATGGAAAATATGTAGTTCGGGGATCTTTGACTTGTGGCTCTTGAGCCAAATTTGCTTTTTTGCGGATCCCCACTTTGTTTGATTGAGAAAGGCCTAAAAAGAAATTAAGCCCGGAGAAGTAAGAGCTTTATTTTTATTATAGGGATTCAAATGTAATCATTATATGGCACTTCGCAGTTTTAAATAATTGTAACAAAAAAATGCATCATAATGCTCTAAACCTGTCTCAGTAGGCATATCATGGTTATCAATGATATTATTTCAAATATAATGTCTCAGCTTTTTTATTAGGATAACCAGTAGTCAATCAAAAGTTCTTAATTTTATGCATTTTAAGTTAACTTTTAGGTTAATTTAGAGTTAGATTTATTTTAATATTTTTCTCTTCTGATTCCTAAATTCAACATGCATATTCAATTGGGAATTGCTAAGTATTTGGTTTAGAAAGACTGAGTTTTCTTCATGCAGCCTCCAACAGGTTTTAGTTTAGGCATTTCTGTTTAAAAAGGCTGTTCAGATGAAAATGATTGCTTGCCTGTGATGTGGGTAAGGGCCAGTACCTTATTATAGCAACATAAAAATGTTCACTCCTGCTATACTAGTTGTTCAAACTGAAAAAAAAATTGACAGTTCATTCAGATACTGGGAAGCCACATACATCTTGGCATATTCCATTCTTCAGTCAAGCTCTAGAAAAGACAAACACAGTAGAGGCCAATTTAAAAGAAAACATGAGAGCATTTATTCAAACAAAGCTCTAATTTAATCTTGGTAATCCATGAATGCTCCGAACTCAGCTAATCTATAATATGCCTTTTGGGGTGGCACGATGGCTCAGTGGTTAACACTGCTACCTCATAATGCTTCAATTCCACCCTTGGGTGATTGTCTGTGTGGAGTTTGCACATTCTCCCCGTGTCTGCGTGGGTTTCCTTCCACAATCCAAGGATGTGCAGGTTAGGTGGATTGGCAATGCTAAGTTGCCCATAGTGTTCAGGGATGTGAAGGCTAGGTAGATTAGCTATGGGAAATGGAGGATAATGGGTCTGAGTGGGTTGATCATTGGAGGGTTGGTGTGGACTTGATAGACCAAAAGGCCTGCTTCCACACTGTAGGGATTCTATTCTCTTCTCATTACTAGAAATGGCTACCTTTCAGTACTTGCTAAAGCTTACTCCATGCTTCAGCATTTCATCCCTCCAACAAAACTCCACTGTGAAAAGAACTACCTAAATGCAGTCTTTTCCCCAGATTTATGCATGGCATTTGGATTCGACCACTACTAGGCATCTTAATAACCCAATCAAATTGCTTAGTGTCTAATCCATACATAAACAACTTTTGTCACATTTCTTCCTAGCTTCTTTGTGTCTAATGAATATACCCCAATTCTTGAGCTGTTCTGACTGAGGATTGGGAATAATTTTGGTCATCGGTCTTTATTATGTATGTGCTAAGTGAGATTTTAGCTGGTTGTGAGGTTAATTGACATGTTATTTATTACCGGTTCATGTGAAAATTTTCTTTTTGTCACAAAAGATGTAATCATCGAAAAGAACTTTCACTAAAGTGCAATGTCTCATTCTCAAGTCATGACTCCTGTAATATTTTAATTCTTCCACAAAATCTGAGATGTATGTAATTTCTTTAGGACTTTGTATCCAAAATAGAAGATTATTATATGTTTGGGGAAAACAGTCGAGCATTTTAATGATGTAATATGATACTACAGAGTGGAATTAGAACAAATTATTACAAATAAAATTTTAGTATATATTATGATATTCACTGTCATTGAATTATGAAGAGCAGTTATGCGTGATTGTGTTCCACTGTATTACATTTGTGTATCGTTTTGGGACCTTTTACATCTTAAATGTTTGATGCATAAAATCTGCCTCAATGAAAAACAATGCCCAGAATTATTTCAAGGAGTAAACTTATTCTGAATCTAAATCAATAATGTCATTTTTGATGATCAGTTTAAATTTCTGTAAGAGTGGAAACTAATTATCTGCCAGACAATGTCATATACTTAGGCACTGATTTTGAATCAATTATATTAGCATTTTTAAGACATTCGCTTACAACACATTATTTGGTGGGTTTGAAAGCTCTATTATATTTAATGTACAGTTATTTTGGTTTAAAATTTATTTTTTGACACTTATGATGTAATTGTCAAAACTAGTTGTGTTTACAGTATTGCATTTGTTTGTTACCTTTTTTTAATATTACAAATTGTTTCACTATTGACATAATTGCAGGTGTAATTTCTGATCTTTAGTTTCGAAGTAGAGCGTTTTTGCTACTGATCTAACAAAATAACTGCCTTATAGCTAAAGCTGCCTAAAAGTGGAGCAGGGAACATTTATTGCTATCTTGAATTTCTTCTGTGAGGTGTAATGAGATTTTTATAATTTACCGTTATGTAACTAATCCCGTGACTGAAGAACGAGAAAAGGTACCAGCCTGTCTAGAATGAGCATGTGAAGAGGGAGATCTTTCAACACAATATAAGAGAGCTATGTTTGATAACCTACAATGAACAACTATAAATAAAGGAGTGTTACAGTACATAAAGAATTGAAGGGCCTTACTTAGAGATAAGGAGCAAGCCGGCTCAGTATGTCAATCATGAAATTGTTACAGTGTACATTTGGCCTATTGGTCCTGCATCTGCATTTAATAATGACAGTCTCCTGCCTTTTCCTGGTGACCCTGCACATTGTTTATATTAAATAATTATCTGATGTTCCCTTGAATGCATCAATTGAATCTGCCTTCACACTTCCTAAAGGTGCATTCCAGACTCACTATATGAAAAAAATAAAATTCTTATCTCTCATTTGCAAATCGCTTTAAGACTACGCAGTTTTGCTCTTGATCTTTTTACAAGTGGGAGCATTTTCTCCCTATCTACTCTGTCCAGACCCATCATGATTTTACAAGTCTTGACCAACTCCCCTGCCTTAGTCTTCTCATCTCCAATGAAAACAGTTACAATTTCTCCAAAATATCCTAATAAGTGATGTTTCTCACCCCTAGAATCATTCTCACCAACATCTTCTGCACTTTCTCTGATGTATTCATACCCTTCCTATTGTGTGGCACCCAGGACTGGGGTACAGAGCTCCCCCTCAAGTTAACCAATGCATATAATAATAGCCTCTCTGCTCTTGCACTCTGCCCTTATTTTAAAAAAACTTAGAATACTGTATGCTTCATTGACAGCTCTCTCTACTTGTCTTCCAAACTTTAATAACCTATGCCCTTGATTGCACACAGTTCATTGTGGTCCTGCACATGCATTAGAATAGTACTCTTAATTTTGTTATGTCTCTCTATCTTTCTTGTACCAAAATGCATCATATCACACTATTCCATGTTGAAATTTATTTGCCACTTATCTGCACATCCACCAACCTGTTAATGTCCTTTTAACTGACATTGTTCTTCCCACCGTTTGCAATTCTCCAGAGTTTTGTGTTGTCTCCTGCCCACCAAGATCTAGATAATTTATGCCAGGAAAATCAAGGATCCCAATAATGACCGATGGGATATTCAAGTATAACTACCTTCCAGCCCAAAAATACCCATTAGTTATTCCTTTTTTGTTTCCTCTCCCTCAAAGTTTTGTATCCATGATGTTGCTGTTTGTTTTATACCATAACTTGCCTTACATTTCTGTTGTATGCCATCTCAGTGTATGCTGAGTCAATCTTTAGTTTTACTCCTTCAAAAATTAGACTCAAAATTAGACACTATTTTCCTTTAATAAATCTGTGCTGACTCTTCTGCGTGAACTTTTATTTTTCCACTTGACTATTAATTCTATGAAGAATTATTGTTTCTAGAAGTTTCCCCAGCAAAGCTAAACTGACTTCCCTGCAATTGCTAGGCATTTGAACAAGGGTGTTTTGTTTCAATCCTCAGTCCTCTGGCACGAGGGAAAATTGAAAGATTATTGTCAATGATTCTGTAATTTCCACTCTATCTTTTTTCAGTATTCTTGGATGCATGTCACTCAATCCCAGGTGACACCTGCAGCTTAAGATACTCCATACCAATACTTCAATGAGCAGTTAGCTGGGTTGGTTCAAAGCACAAGCAGAAGCATAGTGGTAGTTAGGGGAAATAATTCCAGAACCAGGATCTGAAACTAAAACCAAGTCTGAGGGGCATAGCTGAAATAGAAAAATTCTGAAGGCAAGACATCGCCTTAAAATACTTTAAAGGTGTAACTCTGTCAGAAGTAGGAAGACTTTGTAGGCCAGCCAGGATCTTGGAAAACTTGATGGGGAAATAAGTTGGAAAATTTTGAAGATAGGGCAAAAGACCTTGGAACACTTCTACGATGAAGCTGCACAGTGAAAAGAGTAGGAAAAGCAACTTTGGAAGACTTTAAAAGTTAACTGTAAACCAGCAATACTCTGAAGTGGATAAACATAAGATCAGAACACTTCAACACGAAGAAGGAAAAATCTAAGTATCCACTAAAGTTAGTCAGGCTGGTAGTCCATAGAGACAGTGAGTCTGGTGAGGAACCATTACCTCACTCATTTGATAATGCAGAAGGTCAACAAGGACGCCAGAAATGGAAGCACTGGAAATAGCAATTTCAGCACTATAGAACTCCTTTAGATTTACATGTGAAACAGCAGTACCATCAAGTCAGCACATATTCACTGAATCCTACAGTGCAAATTGAGGCCATTTGGGCCATGAAGTCTGCACTGACTCTTCAAAGAGTATCCTGCCACTCCACCCTATCCCAGTAACCATGCACGTACGATGGCCAATCCACCTAACCTACACGTTTTTGGATTGTGGGCAGACTAGAGCACCCAGCAGAAACCCAGGCAGGCATGGGGAGAAATGCAAACCCCAGACAGTCAGCCAAGACTGGATTCAAACTTTGTGCTGTGGGGCAGCTGGTCTAACCACTGTGCCAACCACAGGACTACTGTGCGGCCCCTATATTCTGTGGCTCCAGTAGTTGATGTCTGGTAAAACAAAATGTGGAACAAAGCATTATGGCGTGTGATGCGCCAATTCAAAACATTTAATGCGTAAAATAACTACTGATGATGGGTGAGATTTAATGAGATATCAGCATTTGGGAGAATCAAAAGAAGCCTTGTAATGGATTTATATTGAGTATTGGATTTATGCTGAGTAGCAGAATTTTGCAAACATGGAATTTTTGAGGAAGTATTAATTACTGATTGTATGATTGTTGGTATGAGAGTTTTTTTCATTGTGTTTAATCCAGGGAGGCTTTAACACTTGGAACATCCAATTTACTGCACTGCAAAAATCAAGGCCCAAAATGGGTCAGTATTTCAATGCAACATCGTTAATATTTCTGAATGAAACAGGAGTATCATATTACTGTATGCCAGGGATTTTCCAAAGAGCATTGTCGAGAATCCTGGAAGGGAAATGGGGGAACAATTTGCATATGGATGACACCCTAATTCAATGTTAATCGAAGAAGAGATACAACCAGAAGTTCAGGCTGTTCAGAATGCAGACCTTGCACTAACTGAGGCATGTTAATTCTGGAGACCAACAATTACATTTCTAGGATGCATTATTCCAAGAACAAGTTTTCATGGTGGACCCCAACAGTCAACAGAAAAGTTTTGGTATCAGAATATGTAAACTATGTCCACACAAGTTAGAGTATGAGTTTTGCTTGGAGACTGAATAGCGATGCACAACCAAAATGAGGAGGCATGAACAATTATTTGGAAATGTTAAAGATGAAAGGGAAAAATGTTAAATTCGTTAATGATTCTAAAGACTGTTTAAGTAAAAGTAAACTACTGGAATATGTCGACCATCTAGGCAGAAGTGTGGAGAAATGTGATGTAATGAGTTTCATGTCGATCAGACATCAGTAAGAGAAAATCTGTCTTGAGAGTGAATATGTGAAGAGAATGTTATTTTTGATAATGTGATATGTGCAGATGTAAATAGAGAATGTATCAGTACAGAAATGAGGAACTTGCAGCTTCGGTGAAACTGCATGTGTGTCTGCGAACCAAAATACTCCAGGATAATATCTCAATATACAATCTGCACTGTTAGCTTAAAGCTCAAGATGAAGCATTCTACATACTACTTCATGAGTTACCAACATATTGACTAATTGTAACAATGTTGTGGCCCAGTGGCAATAAAATAGTGGTAAAATAGTCACTTTGAATTACTGATGGTAACTGACATTCTTCAATAATAGTATTGAAGACTATTGGGGCTGCACAAGTAATGACCTGCAGTGCATCCTGCCCTTGGAACTTGACACAATTGTATGCAATGGTGTTAGATGTATTATTGTGGAAATTCCTTTCCATGTGAAAACAGTTCAGTAAATCATACACCATACTTTAAATTAATCTACTGTTTTGTATCCAGATCAAAAAGGTCCTGTGTTGAATATTTTCTATATTTTTTTAACTTGGTAGATCACTGAATTGGCAGGCTACACAGCCAGAGTGCACAACTTATTTTCTGTTTTTGAAGAAGTTCAGAGAGGAATATACAAGAGGTCCACAATCAATCAAGAAATGGAAACTGACTGCACCAAAGTAGCTAAACATGGATTCCACATTGAAGTTCCTTCAGAACAAAAAGGTAATCATTGTAAATGAGCACAGTGTTCAAACAAAATATTAGTTTTTTCAGTTTTGTGTTAATTTCAAATTTTAAAATGTTGAAATTCAAATATATAACTCTAAATTACCAATCAGAATGCATAATTCACAAATATTATTTATGGTTTGCTGTTGAACCATTTGGGCAGTATGGCTTGAATTTTGACCATAATTTTTGTGGTAGCTTCAATAAACTGGTTGCTGAGACTGCAACACTCAACTTTACACTCCTGCATATCTCTGATAATCTTTCATTCTTTTGATAATCAAGAATCTATCTATCTCTGCCTTAAAAATATTTAAAGATTTTTCATCCACTACCTTTTGTGGAAGGGAATTCCAAAGACTGTCAACCCTCTAAGAGAAATAATATTTCCTCATCTCTGTTTTAAATGGGGACCCCACCCTTAGTTTAAAACTATGTCCCCTAGTTGTAGATTCTTCCATAAGAGGGAACATGCTTTCCACATTTACTTAGTTAAGTCCCCTCAGGATCTTACAGGGTTTCACTTAAGTCACATCTCACTGTTTTAAATTCCACAGGATACAGGTCTAACCTGTTTAGCCTTTCCTCATAAGGCAGCCTGCTCATTCTCTGTATTGGTCTTGAAATAGTACCGATGAGGAGAACTAATTACGCTCCCTGTTGAATATAGAGATAATATATATAGTCAAAACAACAGGTTTTAGACTCTAGCCTGTTGTCTCTTAGTTTATCCCAGTCATTCTTCTTGAATGGCTTCCAACACATTGACATCTTTCCATAAGTATGGTGACCAGTATTATGCACTGTACTCAAGATAACATCTCACTAATGGACTGTATGACCTCCCTATTCTTGGATTAAATTCGCCTTGCAATAAGTCATAACATTTGATTAGCGCTTCGGATTACTTGCTGTACCTGCATACTAACCTTCTGTGTTTCATGCATTTAGATACTCCGATGCGGCACGGTGGCACAGTGGTTAGCACTGCTGCCTCACAGCGCCAGAGACCCGGGTTCAATTCCCGCCTCAGGCAGCTCTCTGTGTGGAGTTTGGACATTCTGCCTGGGTTTCCTCTGGGTGCTCCGGTTTCCTCCCACAGTCCAAAGATGTGCAGGTTAGGTGAATTGGCCATATTAAATTGCCTGTAGTGTTAAGTGTAGGGGAATAGGTCTGGGTGGATTGCTCTTCGGCGGGTCGGTGTGGACTTGTTGGGCTGAAGGGCCTGTTTCCACAATATAAGTAATCTAATCTAATCTGTCTGTATCTCAGAGTTGTGTAACTCTCACCATTTAAAAGGAATGCAAATACCTATTCTAAATGTTCATGTAGCAAAGTTCGTGATAAGATTCCCTTCGTTGAAGCAACAAATATAAGTTAACAGATAAATGTGAAATACTATGTTGTGGGAAACAGCAGAATCTGTTTAAAATTGAATTTTCAGTGGAGCAAAGGAAGACACATCTTGGATTTCCAACTGATATTTAAAAAAGAGAGTTTAAATGAAAACTAACATACTAAAAGAGTATTAGGGCTGAATTCATTTTAACAAGCAAGGAAATTGAGGAACCTACAGAAGGCTTTGAATGGATAGCAGTTATAACACTGCACCACATCCAGAGTTTGGAAATGGTAGAATGGGGAGTAATAAGAATGATGTGAGGAAAGAAAACAGCTACGATGGGAGGTGTTCTGAAAAAGTGTAGCTATATTTACAATTATGCAAATATTTCAGAAAATAATGAAAGATTTAATTGGTTGATATATTGGTAACGAGGGCATCAATTTGAGTTCATATAGAAAGAAGAAACAGTGATTAAGTCAGAATATTTTCAAACGAGGAATTGCATAGCTAGGAAATACTTCACTGCAATGGGTATTGAAGTTAAGTCGAGCATGATCAATGACCTTTCATTAGATGCAAGCATAATGGTTTTCTATGCTGTTTTGTGAAATGCTTTCATTATTTTATTTTACCTGTTAGGACAAGTTATTGACGTTGATGTAGGAATTATTTGTGAAAATGTCCCAATTATTACCCCAAATGGAGAGGTTGTCATTTCCAGTTTAAACTTTAAGGTAAGCTTTAAATATTAAAACCAAGCATATTTCACGTAATGTTGATTAGACTTTACTATTGTATTTTTCCACATTACAGAAACATATAGTGTACTATTTATAAACATTCAACTGCAGCTTCACACTTGGTATTTGTACAAACATTAAGGAGTCAATTAATCATTGCAAACTTATTTCAAACGTGAAGAGAGTCAGAGTTTTTAAAGCATGAAAGCCCCCAGACCATTAAGTTCTGGCTGGTCATCAAATACCTATTTATTTTATCCAGCACTTTCCACTTTCCAGCACTTGGCCCATGATCTTGTATGCAATGGTATTTCAAGTGTATATCTAAACAGTTCCTCGATATCTTGAAGATTCCTGCCTCTACTGCTCTTTTGTAAGCAGTGAGTTCCAGATACCCACAATCCGCTGGGTGATTTTTCTTCCCTCTGGTGCCTTCTAAACCAGCTGCTCCTTGCTTTAAAGTTATGCCCCTGAGGTATTTACCCCTCTATTAAGAGGATAGGTTTCTCCCTCTTTACCATGTCCATGCCCCTCAAACTTGGTACATCTCAATCAGATATTGTGTAAGCTTTCTCAGCTTTAGGGAAAATACCCCTGCCTATCTGGTTTCTTATCATAGCTAAATTGCTCCATTCCAGACAATATCTTGGTGAACCTCTTCTGCATCCTCTCTTGAATAGTATCATTCTTCCTACAGTGACCAAACTGCACACTAATGTTGCATATGATTTCATTATAACCTCATTGCTCTTGTATCAATGTCTTGATTAACAAAGGCAAGTATCCCAAGTGCCTTCTTAACCACCTTATCCAATTGCCTTCAAGAATCTGTGAGCATGCACAGATTCTCTGTACTGCTTTAGGTACTACCATTCAATATGTACTTCCCACCTTGCCAGTCCTCTCCAATGCATCACCCCTCACTTTTCAGGATTTAGTTTCTTTGTCCACTATTCTGCCTGTTGTGTAGTTTAAGGTTTTCCACTGTGCTATTTACCACACCATCCATTTTCGTGTCACTGTGAACCTTCTAATCATACTTCCTACATTCATGTTTAGATCATTAAAGTATTTAACAAACTACAAGTGAACTTGCACTGAGCTCATGGGATGTCACTGGATACAGGATTCCAGTCACAAATACCATCACCCTTTGCTTCCAGCAACTAAGTCATTTTGGATCCAATTTGCCAAATTGCAATGGATCCACTAAACTGTTAGGTTCTTAGCTAGTCTGCCATGTGAGACACTGTCACAAGCCTTACTGATGTCCAGAAGACTGCATCAACTGCAGTAGCCTCAGCCACACACCTAATCGTCATCTTGAAAAATTCAATAAAATTATTAGACATGGTCTCTCCTTACAATGCTATGCTAACAATCCTTATCTCTCCAAGTGGAGATTAATTTGTTTTTAATAGTTTTCTGACCACAGGTTTTAGACTCTAGCCTGTTGTCTCTTAGTTTATCCCAGTCATTCTTCTTGAATAACAGTAGTACATCAGCAGACTTCCAGTCCTATGGCTCCCCTCCTGTGGCCAGTGAACATCTGAAAATTAATGTCAAGAACCCCTGCAATCTCCTCCATTGCATCCCACAGCAACATGGGATAAATCTTATCTGGGTTTGAGGATGTTTCCACTTTCAAGCCTGTTAATCTTCTAATACCTCCTCTTTTGGTATTCATTCAAATATATAATTGATGGTAATCCTGTGATCAGAAAAAGATATCAAAATTAAATAATTTATGGAAAGACGTTAGTAATGTAATTATTAACAAAACACTTTCTCACTGCAGAAATAAGACATCCCAAATGACATCTTGGAAGAAACTACTATAGTGAGAAAAGATAATCCCTGTTGTTACAAATAACGTTATATACTTTTACAAGCTCACTTTTGAATATTTCTGTACAGTTAGTAGTAAAAGGTTGAAGCTTGTGTATTATGAAAATGTGGAGATAACCACACTAACAGTGGTGTGGTTAATGCCAACAAATGTAATCTAAATTTTATTAAGCAGAGACATAATACAACTGAAACATTAGTTTGGTAAAGAAAGGGAAGTTGTAATTTTGTTAGGAAATGAGAATCTGGTCATTATTTGTTTGATGATGTAGTGAATTAGATTACCAGTGCACGATGTAATTGTGTTAAGGGAAAGAGTATATTTTTCAGGTTCTGGTGATTTTTCAGTCTTTCAGTGGGGAGACACCAAAGTAGTTAACCATCTCCCTGCAAGAGGAAGGTGAACAAGCATCAGAACCTCTCCTGAGGGAAATAGTACCGATGAGGAGAACTAATTACGCTCCCTGTTGAATATAGAGATAATATATATAGTCAAAACAAAAACACACAGCCTTTCACTAGGAAATGCTTCTTCAAGATGTCTGTGCTTCACCAATATAGCCCCTTAAATATTCCGGATTTTAATCACTCCACCATTGGGGCCATGCTATAATTTGTTCAGAGCAGAATTCACTACCTGTATTAGTTTGCCTCTACCGTCATTTGCTCTGAGATATACCTGGAAATCTACTTCTTTGACCAGCTTTTGGTCTAAAATCTCTTTTTATGGCATGACATCAAATTTTGCTGAATTTCTCCTGCACATACCTTGGAACATTTTATTATATTAAAGTAATTAATTTTAATGACCCTGAAATTTACCCTGTAAGTGCAAGTTTTAAAAAATAAAATCATTCTTAGGATATGGGCATCACTGGCTGGGCCAGTTTTTTTTCCTGTCCCTAGTTGCCCTTGAGAACGTGGGGGTGAGTTAGCTTCTGCTGCCTTTGTTCTTCATGATAGAAGCAGTCTGGGTTGCTTTCTGTGGAGTTTGGTGACTTCTTACAGTGCGTCGTGTAGATGGTACATGCTGCTGTTCCTGAGCATTGGTAGTGGAGGAAATGGATATTTATGGATGTGGTACTAATCGAGTCGGTTGCTTTGTTCTGGAATGTGTCAGACTTCTTGAACATCTTTCCAACATAAAAAAGACCCATTAATCCTGACTGTCTGTTTTCTGTTAAAAACTCAATTCCTGCTCATATATTACCCCCAGTGCCATGAGCTCCTGTTTGTGTGATAATCTTTCATGTGCCATCTTACCAAATGCCTTGTGGAAGTCGAAATATGTGACATGTCCCAATTCTTCTTTATTAACACTGTTGTATCCTCAAAAGAACTGTAGCAAATTTCTCAAGCATGACTTCTAAAGTCTCTTTCCATATCTGCAGTGATCAGACAAGATTGAAGTTTCCTTGTTCATTTGTTTTATTCAACCATATACAAGGGGAACTGCATGCTTCAGAAGATGATGCATGATTCATTGATTAATTACACAGGGTTATACTGTTTCCTGCATTCAAGGGCTGGTTCAGATATCCAATTACATAAGTTGGCACACAACCTCATTACATTATCCAATGGCATTTAATTTTATCTACATCATTGCATCACTACTAATTCCATTTAACATTCTAGTTATATTCTGCAGTATCTCTTAACTACCTTTGTGCCAGCTAAGTAATGATAACATATTGGTCTTAACCGCTGCTAACAACTTGTATATGAAGATTGCTGTATTTTCTCCTTAATTTCCCTTACACAAAATCAGGTTGACTTTGATCATATTAAAATTTTCTAAATGTAATTTTATTTCTTCTAGAATGGACTTCAGCATTTTTCCAATGACAGATGCTAGGCTAATTGGTCTAGACATCCCAGACCTGATTTCTTTTGTTTCTCCATTGACGGTCCTGGTGGATCTCACAGTCCTTTGCAGTAGATAGTTGTTCTATTATAGCAGTGTTAACATTTTTCTGTTACCTGTAGGAAGTACGTGCCCAAGCCCTGCTGATAACAAAGATTTGATGCAGTTTCATTTTTCCTATTTCAATCCCTTTCTTGAATATGGATGTCACCTTTCTGATTTTTCAGGCCATTGGGATTTCTGGGATATTTTGACCAATGGCTCCGCCTTTCTGCAGCTACCTCCTATAAAATCCTTGCATGCAGACCTTCAGTTCTTGGTAACCTGCCTGCCTTTAGACACATCAGTTTGTTAAATAAAGGTTTTTAAATAAGTGTGAGGGCAGACTTGGTTTGAGGGAAGACTGGGTAAGGAGTTCAGCAGAAAAGATGGTTGAAGAACAATGGCAGATATTTAAGAATGTTGTTTGTGACTCACAGCAAAGGGAAACCTCAGTGAGAAGGAAGGACTTTAAAAAGGAAATAAACTAACTATGGTTAACTAAGGAAGTCAAAGATCATATCGGATTGAAAGAATAGATATTTAAAAGTTGTGATAAACCAAAATAAAGGAAGAAAATAAACTGTGGGCAAAGAAGCAAGTAATATGAAAATGAATAGTAAAGCCTTGTTTAAATAAACAAAAAGGAAGAGAAAAGCCAAAGTGATGAAAGACCCCTGAGAGAATGAGACTGGAGAGATAATAATCGGAATTAAAAAATGACAGAGCAGTTAAATAAATAATTTTCATCAGTCTTTATGGTAAAGGACATTCCAAAAATGCTAAATGATCAAGGGGCTAATAAGTGTGAGAGGAGGAAATAAACACAGCTACTCACAGCTAAATGGTCAATTAGTCTGCTGGACCTGATTGCCTCCACGATTTTAAAGAGAATAACTGCAGAAATACTGGATGCACTGGTGGTAATCTTCCAAAAGTTCTTCGTGTATTGTGGACTGTCACTATAAACGTCTGATAACACGATGCAATGATGGCATTATTGACTATTTTGGGTGGAAAACAGCTGAGTCTAACTTAGATGCCTATAGAGTAAAACATGGCCATAATAAAACTTCTGCAACTTAATACTTGTACTTCCTGGTCCTTCTTGGAACTGAACACAAGAAAAAACTGGCCACAAAGTTAAAAACAGCTTTGAGATCCACTGGATCCATCCATTGATCCATTTTAAAAACAAAAGAATCATGATCCTCACTACAGATCTCGAAAGTGCTTTGATAAAAAGAGGAATAGAAGTTAAAAGATTTATTCACTGCATTGAACCTGGTACAGTCAACAAAACAAAACATTCTCCCAAGGAGAGGTGAACAGCGCAGAAGAAGCTTGACATAGGCTCCAGCCTGAGGGAACACTAAGGAACAAATATGAAGGGAAATGTTTTGAGCTGGGGATGTAGATTCCACGGGTATGGCTGGGATGTTAGGTGGTGCAGGCATTTTCAGCAATAAATCAGTAGAAATGAAGTAGTTCTAAAATTTTGGTCGTACATTGTGCTATGCAGCCAGGAAAGTTTGGAACCGAGGCCTGTCTGATAGCAATACAAAGAGCTGGGAATCCTGGGAATGCAGTATTTTACTTAAGCTAACAAAATTGAAGCAAATAGAAGCAAGGTTCCAAAATGCATGAAGGAATGGTAAAGATCCATCAGAATTATTTTTCACCAAAACCATTGGTGATCATAGAACATAGAACATAGAAGAATACAGCGCAGTACAGGCCCTTCGGCCCTCGATGTTGCGCCGATCCAAGCCCACCTAACCTACACTAGCCCACTATCCTCCATATGTCTATCCAATGCCCGCTTAAATGCCCATAATGAGGGAGAGTCCACCACTGCTACTGGCAGGGCATTCCATGAACTCACGACTCGCTGAGTAAAGAACCTACCCCTAACATCTGTCCTATACCTACCCCCCCTTAATTTAAAGCTATGCCCCCTTGTAATAGCTGACTCCATATGTGGAAAAAGATTCTCACTGTCGACCCTATCTAAACCCCTAATCATCTTATACACCTCAATCAAGTCACCCCTAAACCTTCTTTTCTCCAATGAAAACAACCCCAAGTGCCTCAGCCTTTCCTCATACGATCTTTCTACCATACCAGGCAACATCCTGGTAAACCTCCTCTGCACCCGTTCCAGTGCCTCCACATCCTTCCTATAGTATGGCGACCAAAACTGCACACAATACTCCAGATGCGGCCGCACCAGAGTCTTATACAACTGCAACATGACCTCAGTACTCCGGAACTCAATTCCTCTACCAATAAAAGCCAGTACGCCATATGCCTTCTTCACCGCACTATTTACCTGGGTGGCAACTTTCAAAGATTTGTGTACATGGACATTGTGTACATCACAGAAGGGTCAGATTCCAGCCAGCATGACAGTGAGTCTATCACCCAGTTTGTAACAATTTTGTACAAGCTAGCAGAAATCTGTGAATTTGGGGATAACTTAAGTGGTTCCATTAGAAACTGGTTTAAGATGTGAAGCATTCCAGGAAAGATTACGAAGGAAGGCAACCTAGACTTAAAGCAGTAGAAATAGCAGTTGTGAACTAGCAAGGAAACTCAACAGTTAAGCTCAAGCATGTGAGTTAACAAAATGGCAACTGAGAGTCAAGCATCAGTGCAGACTCAAAACTGCCATTGATGTGAAAAAAAGTGTCACACAGCAGAAAATTACTGATATAAAGAACCTGTGTACAGAAACTGTGAGCAAAAGGGCACATTAAATGGGTGTGTTTGAGGGGAAAAAGTAGGAACATCATGCAGTAAAAGTACAGAATCTGAAGAATAGGAAGAAAGTCAACATGGTACAATACCCCAGTCCAAAAAGAGCTATTATTAAACATGCAAACCATTGCTAGCGATGCCAACTGATACTGGGTTATTTCCTTACTCATTGGCAGACTGGTAAGAATGGATGTGGACACCAAAGCAGTGGTCTTGTTGATACCTGAAAATATGTTATTAGAAGCAGCTAAGTTTCATTGGGCTGCCCTCAAAAAGTGAGGAAATATGAGGAAAGATTATTGTAATTTTTAAAAAATCTATCGAATATTTAGGCTGTCTTTTGTGTTCAGGGCTTACACAAATCCTCTTCAAACCTGAGGCACCAGAACCTAAGAGTGTATGCCAACTCTGTTCATTTTTGGGTTTGCTAAATTACTATGGCATTTTTGGTCAAAACGAGTCATAGAGTTTTTACATCAAGGAAAGAGTCCGTTAAGCCAAGTGTGTCTGTATCATCAAAGATCCATCTAGTTCATCCCAAATATTACAAGCATTCTCAAGCTGCGGCACAATTTATTATGTCACAACAAGAAATTGAAACTGGAAGATGAATTTGAAAGAGCCTTTAATCGAACCAAAGAGTCTTTACTCAAGTCTGAAGTCCTGATCCATTTTGACCTAAAGTTATCTTTGCAGCTGGTATGCAATACATCACCATATGGAGTGGGAGCAGTTGTTTCTCGGATATAACCCAATGGTTAAAGTAAACCAATAGCTTTTGCATCAAGATCATTAAAGCAGAAATGAACTCTGCATATATATATATATATATATATATATAAATATATATATGAGAAAAGCTCTGGGAATTATTTTTGACATTAGATGATTCCACCAGTGCCTCTCTGGCTGGGACTTTACCTTTATTAATAAACTATAGACTATTTATGACAATATCTGGGCCTTGTACATGGATGCCTTCTCTCGCAGCAAGCCATAGCAACAATGCCTACCTTTGCCTAACAGTTCACATGCATGCCATTTAGTATTAAGATATCCGATTTACATGGGAATGCTAATGGGCTCTCTAGATTGCTTTTGCTAAATGAGTCGACAACAAATCGGTCTTGTGGAGACATTTTCTACTTCAAACAAAAAGATCACTCTGATAATGGCTGGACAAATTAAGATGTACACGAGAAATGATCCACTACAATCAGTGATTAACGTAAGACTTTATGGCAAAATCATGGAACAACCCCAGAACTGAAGCCATATGTCACACGGGAAGTGGAACTAACTGTATGAGCAGGATGCCTCATGTAAGGACTGAAAGTCATCACTCAACATGTTTTCTTAGTTGTGATAATATCGGCTACACAAGATAATGTGGCTTTGTCAGAATGAAGGAAATAGCCAAAGCTCTTTTTGGTGGCCAGGGCTCAACTCTGAAATTGAGGAGAAGGTGGGAATATGTGCAGCTTCTGCAAGAATTCACAACCTTTCTCCATTCATCCTGTTATATCCATGGAAATCCCCAGAATGCAGTGGAAAAGAATTCATATTGATTATGCAGGACCTCTAGCTACAATTGAAAGAGTCCAATTATTTTGATGACGTGATCTTTGTCTCTGCCAGAAAAGATTACTGATCTTCAAAGATCCTGGATCCATGATGTATAGAACTAGTAACAAGGTTAATAAACTGATTAGAGGACTCATTGGTATAGCAGTTTTTTCATAAACAGATGCACAATACATCATCAAATTTAGCAACAAAACAGAAAGGGATTTGTGGAGACACAAACTGACATTTGTATGCTGGTATCAGATTATGTTTTCCATGTAAGAAAATAGGATGGAATATGATAGCTTATGTCAAGTGAGGAGTAATGCTATACTCTCACTAAACTTAGCATGTGTGCTGTAGGTTTTCTCTTCAGTAAATCAGATTAACTACATGTAAAGTCAGTAGCAATATTTCAGAATAAGTGGTGTGATGAAATCCATTTTTGTAACTTTGTGCTATATGAATTCTGAGCTGCAGCTGTGGAAAGGAAGTCAGCTGGAGAATTGAAAATGTTTGCGTTCAACTTATTTTTCTAATCATTCTGCTCAAGAGATGTTATTACACACCTCTGGAGTAGGTAAGAGTTGAAAGCGGGCCTCCCAGCTCTGTACAGTTCTGCCTAGGAACAGTGCAGCACATTGTGAAGTTTCCAATAAGTCACGCAGAACAGTTCAAGGCTTCTTAAATGGTCAGTTTTCACCAGTTTTTCAGAGACTGAACAGAAAGTTGCTATCTTCAAGCTATTAGTCAGTCAGATACTCAGGAGCAGGGGGAGGAGGCTTCATCCCAAAAAAAAATGCTGCTGTAACAGTTAATGGCCAAGTAAAGTCTGAGAAGCCAGTAGGTGCAACTAAGTATTTGAAGTAGGGCTCCAGAAAAGCCCTGGAACTGTGCGCTCTGATGAAGACTGTGAGCCACTTATAATAATTCAGTGTATCTGGGGTTATTTGCTTGAAAGAATATGTTGAAACCTTTGTATGTGAAGAGCATTGTTCAAATGTTCACTTACCCTTGGCAAGTCCAGAATTTTTGCCCATCACTAATTGCTCTTGAAAAGCTAGTGATGAGCTGCCTTTTGAAATATGACAATCTGCTTCGTGAAGATGTTCCTGCAGGGGATGCTTGGAAGGAATGGTATTACATTTCCATGTAGCAGGAGTGTGAGACTCACAGATACTTGGAAGTGAAGGTTTTCCATGCATTTTTTTTTGCATTGCCCTTCTAAGAGGGTAGAGGTCATGGACTTGGAAGAAGCTGTCAAAGACTCCTGTCTAAGTTGCTGCAGTGCATCTATGCCCAAGGCACAGGAATTGAAAGTTTAGGTTGGTGATTGGAATGTCCATCAAGGCATTGCTTTGTTCTGAATAGTGTAAAACTTCTATATCCTATTGGATTGCACTCAGTCAGGCAAGAGGCGAAGATTCCATTCCTCTCCTGATTTTCCTTTATATATGATGGTCGTTAGTTAGACTCTCTTGATGGCAATTATCGTTAGATTAGATTCCTTACTGTATGGAAACCAGGCCTTCGGCCCAACAAGTCCACATCGACCCTTCGAAGAGTAACCTACCTTTTCCTCTGACTAATGCACCTAATACTGGGCAATTTAGCATGACCATTTCACTTGGCCTGCACATCTTTTGACTGTGGGAGGAAACCCGAGCACCCATGCAGACACAGGAAAAATGTGTAAACTCCATGCACACACTCACCCAAGGCTGGAACTGAACCTGGGACCCTGGTGCTGTGAGGCAGCAGAGCTAACCACTGAGCCACCGTGCCACCCTAAACCTGGGTCCCTGGCACTGTGAGGCAGCAGTGCTAACCACTGAGCCATTGTACTTACTGATCGTGTGGTCTGGGTGTTGCTTCATACTTAATCACCTCAAGACAGAGTACCATTCAGCTCTTCCTGCTTACGGACACAAACTGATACATCACCTCCAGAGTTGAGTGGAACTGAACACTGCAATCATCAGTGGACATCTCCATTTCTGACCTAATAAATATAAATGTTGTGAAGGATGGAAGACGATTAAAGCAGCTTAAGCTGTTGTTTACTTGGCCATTTTACCACTTGATAAAAATTCTGTGCTAATTTGTGTCAGCTATGACCCATACCAGAGAAGATTCTAATGCTAAAATGTTATGTGTCACAATGTAATTTAGACATCCGCTGCAAATGTAATTACGTCCCATTTTCAGGATCATTTGCATTTAAATTAGCTCACAAAGACTAGTATAATTTCAGGCTACTATTACTCCAATCTGGTGCTACATCTAAAATAATTCAACATGTCCCTTGTACAAACATGTCTTATCGTTTGGTAGCTTTAGAATTGCTGCGTAATAGGAAAGCGAGTTTTCCGTTCTGATCAATGGAGATCTTATGAAAGACATAACACACCTTGCAGGCAAACTCTATATTTTTAAGGTTTAATCCCACAAGCTTTCACCAAATATTGATGATATTATATTCCAAAGACTTTGTTGTTTTGATTTTAAGCCCTCCCTTTTGTTCTAATTGAGAAAAATGGAGCTCCTTTATTTTGCATTTCAGTGACATTCTAATATCTCTGGGGGAATAAAAGAAGAAAAAAACCCACTTGCCTTTTTAATTATCTTTGTCATTATTACAATGAAGTTTATTTTCCGTGTTATTTTTAGTTCATTTTTGTCTCTTCTTCTCTTTCTCCACATTTCTGACGTGGGTGCTTGGATGCTTATGAGCAGATTTATTCCTCACTGTATGAGAACCATTCACGCTGCAGGATGCTTGTGTTGAGTGAAACTGAGGCTTGTTCTGGGACTATGCCACAAACAAAGCTACTGTAAATGAATCTTGTTGAAAGGCACTGTCCCTGTTTTAATGTGTAGGTAATAAACTTCAATTAAGTCTTGGAAAATATAAGGTAGGCAAGTCAATTGTTTTTCACTTTAAATCACTGCAGCAGCATTTTTTTAGGAAAGGATAAAGAAAGAATGTTATTTGAGACTTTCTGATGTTGCATGCATCAGTTTTATTTCTGCATTCAATTTATTTAAATGACTTTTTTTTGTGCTTTTCCTGTGGAAGCTGAAATTGATAATTGCAGGAGAGTTGTCTTGCACCCTCTGCTGGATTTGCACAGTGATGTGCTGTGATCTTCACAACATTACAATCGAATTGCCCTTGTTATAATGCATAAAATACTTGCTGCCCTTGATTATATTTTCTTAATAAATGTTCAAAACTAAAATACCATTAAGGATGACATGATGGCACAGCGGTTAGTATGGCTGCCTTACAATGCCAGGGGCCCGGGTTCGACTTCAGCCTTCAGTGACTGTTTGTGGAGAGTTTGCATGTTTTCCCCTTGTCTACCTGGGTTTCCTCTGGGTGCTCTACTTTCCTCCCACAGATGTGCAGATTAGGTCAATTGGCCAAGATTAATAAACAAAAAAAAAATGCCCCATAGTGTCCAGGAAAGTGCGTGTTAGGTGAGTTAGCTACGGGATGGAGGGGAAGATGGGTGCGGGTTGGTCAAGTAACATCTTTCTGCACTGCAGGGATTCTATTTACAGAAAATTAGTATTTTAAATGTGACTTGAACAATCTCTTTCAAGTTTGTTCTTGATATTTTATTAGTTAAGCATTTTGCATCTCCCAATACTATTTTACATGTTCAACCTTCTCTCAGAAGCTGTCAAAATGGATTTGGAGCCTTGAATAAATATTTTACTGACTGAAATAAGTAACCATTACCTGAAGAATAGGGAGTCTTTTTTGCAACAATCCACTCTAATGATGCGTATGTAGTTTGCTGAATTGCTTCTGTTACAATGAATCCTGTGTTGAAATCCAGCAAGAATGGTCCTCAGAAGATAAGTGTGCAACACCTTGTCTGATCTAGGTTGGAAATAGGGATTTTGACCTGAGTTGGAAGATTCGTCCAATGTTTTCAGGTTCTGAAAAGCCACTAGAATGAATTAAAAACAAAAATGTTTGTCTCTAAAATGGCACACACATGCACACTTCTGGTACAACTACAGGACGGTTGGGTTGTGATTGTTAGTGCATACACAGAGAGCATTTGGCGAAGGTATGCAGAATAGGTAGATTGTGACATCATTCAGTATGTTACACTGATTTGACACTAGTGCTGCTATTTCAGAGATCTGTGATCCAGTTAATGCAATCTCTTAAACATGCAAAGTTGGACATGTGCTCTGCAGCAGGAAAGACTACCTCATCAGTGCTATTTAACAGTGCACCTCATCAACAGCTGCAGCATATTCTTCCAAATTTCTCGATGCAAGTGCTGTGTTAATCTGTGTTAATGAGTTAAGAAAATGATCAGCTTTAAGTGAATAACAGTATAACAATGTAGGGTTGCATGAAAATCCTCTAGTGAGACTAGATTTCTTGATCCAGTGAAGCATTTTGGCAACAAATTTGCAAGCTAAAAGAATCTCTAACACTGAATAAGGAGGTAAAAATAAGTTGATTTTGAATGCGCATCCATCTTTCTATAACTGTATTGATTTCAGTCTCAATCTGCCAAATTAACTGCCTCCAACCGTCATGTGTGCCACAAGGATTGGTGCTGTGTCCATTGCTTTTTGTCATTTATATAAATAATTTGGATGTGAACATAGAGAATGATTAGTAAGTTTGCAGGTGACACCAAAGTTAGAGGTGTAGTGGACAGCGAAGAAGGTTACTTCAGAGTACAACGGGATCTTGATCAAATTGGCAAAAGTGCTGAGGAGTGGCAGATGGAATTTAATTTACAATATATACTTGAGTAATAGTCAAATTTTTTGGACTACTTTTTAAGGTTAAATTTATGGGGTCAACTATTACGTGGATTCTATTTTTATGGGGCTGAAATTCACACTCGTCAAAATTCATACCGTATCATTAGCAGAAGCCCGACTGATCTCTAAATGAATAAGGAAAAAAAAACTAATTATGGTAATTCTGAAAACCTAGAGTGGAACACAACAGCCAGCGGACAGGAAGACCGGGCGCAGAGTGGAACAGTTGGCAGACCAGAAAACTGGAGGGGGACGTGATGGCTGGCATACTGATTCATAAACTTTGATCTGTTATCTGTAAAGGTTGAATTTTACATGAGATGGATGGAAAATTCCAGGTTATTTGGCCAAAAATAGAGAGTCAGCTTTTACATGAGATTGACTATTACTTGAGTATGTACGGTAGATAAATATGAGGTGCTGAATTTTGGAAAGGCAACTCAGGGCCTTACTTAATAGTAAGGTCCTGGGGGGTGTTGCTGAACAAAAAGACCTTGGAGTGCATGTTCATAACTCTTTGAAAGTGGAGTTGCAGATAGATAGGATAGTGAAGAATGCATTTGGTATGCTTTCCTTTATTGGTTAGAGCATTGAGTATAGAAGTTGTGAGGTCATGTTGCAAGACATGGTTTAGGCCACTTTTGGAATACTGTGTTCAATTCTGCTATTGGAACGATGTTGTGAAACTTGAAAGGCTCAGAAAAGATATACAGGGATGTTGCCAGGGTTGGAGGGTTTGAGCTACAGGGAGAGGCTGAATAGGCTGGGGCTATTTTCCCTGGAGCATCTGAGGCTGAGGGATGACCTTATAGAAGTATACAAAATTGAGGGGCATAGATAGGGTAAATACACGAGGTCTTACCCCAGGGGTATGGGAGTTCAAAACTAGATGGTGTAGGATTAAGGTGTGAGGAGAAGGATTTGAGAGACCTAAGGGCCAACTTTTTCATGCAGAGGGTGGTGTGTGTAAGGAATGAGCTGCCAGAGGAAGTGGTGGCGGCTGGTACAATTGCAACATTTAAAAGACATCTGGATGACTATATGAATAGGAAGGATTTAGAGGGATATGGGCCAAGTGCTGGCAAATAGGACTAGATTGATTTAGGATATCTAGTCGGTAAGGATGAGTTGGTTTCCATGCTGAACATCTCTATGGCTCTCTGCGACTGTGCTGAGAGCACTATGCCAGGCAAAGGTAAGACCAATCACCACTAGAATGCACATGTGTGAGTGGGTTAATTTTGTCTGTGTTGTTAGAAATGTTCTTGATTAAAGTTGTGAGTTTTCACTTCTGCAGGACCTCTACACCCTTAAAAAAACACCATGGATAGTGAACTGCAGTTACATTTTAATAAAAACAGAAAGAAGTTCTGAGGAAGGGTCACCAGACCTGAAAAGTTAACTCTGATTTTTCTGCACAGAGGCTGCAGGCTTGCTGAGGTTTTCCACCAACTTCTGTTTGTTTGCTGTTTGTTTGTAGTGGCTGTCACATATTAGCCAGCAGGTGGCTCTGCACCAATGTGTCAGCTCTATCATGTGCTTTTGTAATTTTTCTTTGTCTTTCTGTATTTGGACTGAATTGTCAGTACAGAAACAAAGTAGTCAGACTGTGCTGTATTCGTACTCCATACAAGCATCTTGTCCTCACATTATCAGTGTACGCTTCTATTTCTCTTTTTTAAATATACCTGTTTATTCACCTTAACTATCTCTAGTGTCGTGAGTTCATGATCTAACCACACTGAGCAAAAGAGTTCTGAATTTTTGTTGGATTTATTTGTGTCTCATGTTCATTCAAACATCCTTTGGTTTAGGATTTCACAGAAATAATGGATATAAGTAAGATATTTCTATTAAATTACATCATAATTTTATTAGACACACCTCAGCTTTCTCAATTCTTACTCACATACGTAATTTTAAGACACCATCTTTAATTATCAAATAATTCTGCTTCAATTTTGTCAGTCTGAATTTTACATAAGTTTTATTTGTTTACTTTCTTTTGGGGTTGATCAATTTCAATAGACCTTGGAGTGACTGTGATGAACTCTGACCTAGAAGTAGCACAGTAAAGCAATTTGAAATTTCCTAAGTGTATGTGGCATCGACAATTTCTTTCAAGAATGTTAGATAATGGCTTTTAAGTGATTGCATAAGTTGCAAAGAAATCAACTGTAGTTTTCTTGGGTAATAAGAAACATTGCTCCTTGTGCCCTGATGATTTTTGACCTGGAGGTAGTACCATGAGGAAAGACACTAAGATAGAAGCTGTGTGTGTGCCAGTACAAAGTAGGGCTACATATAGATGAGCTGTAGGATGAAGGTAATCACAGATGCAGACACAGAAATCAGATAGAGACAAATTAAGGAACACAGAATTATTGAGAGAAAACTAGTAAAGCTCTGAGAAAATGTTTGGCACTGACTTTGGCAATAAGGAGAAAAATAGAATCCAGAATCCCCTTAGAAGCAAACAGGCTAAAAGGGACTGAATTCTATGAGATGGTCAAAACTCAGATGTGCAAAAGAACTAAAAGGTCCAGATTACTTGTTTTGTTTGCTGGTCAGTTAAAAAGGAACTCTGAAAAGCTACACTTTCAGAACTGCCTTAACCTGAGGAACAAGTGGTTCGTGGAGAGTGCCTTGTTGATGTTCAGTGTGGCCGTGTAAATCAAGGCTAAAAGTTTTTGTCAGAAATGACTCGTGACCTACTTTGCTTGAACAAAGAACCATTATATATATTAAATATGATGGCATGTTTCTGCAAGAAATGATATGAAAGTTTGTGGTTGTGTAAGAACTTTATTGACTATTAAGGTGAAATATACCTTTGTATTTGAAACACAATTTGCCTGTTAATTCTAATGTAACGTGCATTGGTTCTGATTTGCTTTAAAGTAAAAGCTATAAAAAGTGGAGTTTTATTATTAATTTAATTTGGGGCTCATTCAGTAGATTTAGCTATGTTGGTTTACAATCATAAGAACTACTGTGGGGGAGCAAACCATATTAACTGGCAGATTGTAAAAGATTATGTTAAGGAAATCAATAAAGGTAAAAACCCGAAGAACTGCAGATGCTGGAAATCAGAAGCAAAAACAGAAATTGCTGTGAAAGCTTAGCGGGTCTGGCAGCATCTGTGCAGCGAAATCAGAGTTCATGTTTCAAGTCTGAGTTCTGAGGAACAGTTGCCGAATCTGAAACGTGAGCTCTGATTTCTCTTCACAGAAAGTAAATAAGGTGTCTATTTTATTTTCAATATGCCTTTGTAATTATTTCTTTTACCCTATCTTCATTTCCTTTTGGCCTATTTTTCCAGAATGTCAAATATCTTTGAATATTGAGTTCCTTGCCACCTTGGTCACCTTGCTGCTATGATTCCATGATAGCTATCAATTCATACATTTATTTCTATTTATGCAATGCCATTAACTCATCTAGTTACAAATAGTGTCAGCATTTGGATAAAGAGCTTTAAACTGTGACTTTTTACCATAAATACTTAGACTGGTTCTAATTTCTGCTGTACTCTTCTTGATTGTCACACTTTGTTCATCTCTTCACTACACTGTACCTCTGCTGTTTTATTTCTTCTGATATTTAAATTTCTCTTCAATTGAACACTTCCTCTGCCCCTCTGCCCACTCTCCCCAACTAATTACTTTAAAGTCCTATGAAAAATGCTCGTTGTACGATTTGCCAGGACAGTGGTCCCAGCACTGTTTAAATGATTTCAATGCCAATGGAACAGCTCTTTCTTTCCCCAGCACTGGTGACACTGCCTCATGAATTGGAACCCACTTCTCCTACACCAATCATGAGCAACACATTTACCCCTCATCCTATTTACCCAAGCCAATTTTCACTTGGCTCAGGTAGGAATCCAGCAATGATTAGCTTTGTGATTCTGCTTTGTAATTGAGCTCCAAGATGCTCATTATCTCCCATCAAACCTCTTTCCTCGTCCTATTTTGTTGCTATCCACGTAGGCTATGACAAATGGATAATTCCCCTTCCATCCCAAGCTTCTCTTCAGTCCAACAGAGATAGCCTGAGCATTGGTATCAGGTATGCAGCACAGACTTTGAGACACTCTGTCTTTTCAGCAGAGTACAGTACCTATTTACCTAACTTTTCTATCCCCTAATACTAGTATATTTCTGTTTTTGGGACAAAATCTGCTCTGCTGGAATGATATTCCTAAGTCAACACAAGCAATGCTTAATACAGTGTTGATCACCACAACATGAATCATCATATTCTGAGACACAGGGCTACCAAAGGAACCAGTACACTGGTGTAATTTCTGCATTTCATATAAGAAGGTTCTTTATGGAAATAATTGCAGCTTATGAGTCACTAATCTAAACTTGGAAGTCAATCCAAGTTCAGTGATCGGTTCTATTTTCAAATATTATTAACAAACCAAAGACCTAGCCTATGTAAGGTACTTTAACTATCATCAATATATTTAGAAAATTCACAAATTGTGCTAACATAAATTATATAATTACAGACCTTGGAGTTTAGCAACTGGGAATTCATGTTGAGATTGTACGGGATGTTGGTGAGGCCTCTTCTGGAGTACTGTTTGCAGTTCTGGTCGTCCTGAGAAGGTTCAGAAATGATGTACCAGGATGTTCCCTTGAATGGAGAATTTGAGATATAAAAATAGACTGGAAAGACTGAGACTTTTCTCATTGGGGTGTAGGAGGTTGAGGGATGACCTTATTGAGGTTTAACAAATCATGGGGGGCAAAGATAAGGTGAAGAACAAGGGTCTTTTCCTTCTGGGGAAGACATTCAAAACTGGGGGATATATTTTTAAGGTGAGGGGAGAAAGATTCAGAAAGGAAATGAGGGGCAACCTTTTTTTATACAGAGTAGTTCCTGTTGGAGTGAACTGCAAAAAAAAATGCAAGTACAGTCACAACGTTTAAGAGAAATTTGGATAAGTTTGTTAATGGGAAAGGTTTAGAGAGATATAGGCCAAGCGCAAGCAGGTGGGATTAGTTTAGTTTGGGAACATGATTGGCGTGGACTGAAGGGTCTGTTGCCATGCTGTATGACTCTATATGAATTGGTTTTCTTTCTAGATTTTAAATGATATTTCTACAAATTATATGTAATATTATGGTAGACCTTATAAGAATGCAATAGCTTTTGCACAATAATTTATTAAACTTATTATAATTTTTTAGGTTGATGAAGGTATGCATCTCCTTATTACTGGCCCAAATGGCTGTGGAAAAAGTTCTTTATTCAGGATATTGAGTGGTTTATGGCCAGTGTATGGAGGAGTATTGTATAAACCACCACCTCAGCACATGTTTTATATTCCACAAAGGTGAGTACTTTAGCATAAATGAAACCACTTTTTTTCAATGTAAATATAATTCCAGTTTTTTTTTCAGACTTTTTTTTGGGAGAGTTGCCAATTTGGCTACATGTTATCTGTTTAAATGGTTCGTTCTTTGTGACAATTAAATGAGCAGAAAGTGTGTGCAAATTAATAAGTTTAAGAATGTGACAACTTGGCCTGAGATGTTTTTATACAGGTACATTTTTCTTAAATCTGGCTATCTAAAAAGCAGGAATGTTCAAAACCTGGCATTTTTACGACCTGCCATGCATGAATTTTAATTCCTATTAAATGAGTAAAGTAACTTACCCAAGCTGCCCTAACCAAAAACCAGTAAGATCCAAAATCTAACAGGAATCTGTCCCAAGGCTGCTGGTTTTTGAATATATACTTCCTTCCTAAATACTGGGCTTAAGTTTGTCCAAATGAAGTTGTCATCTGCATAAACATGATTATTAGTTTATTATTATAGTGTATTTTAAGAAATAAGTAGTCTTCTCAATTTAGACACCAACACAGTCATACTTTAATTCACTTATGTTCATTTAGTGGTCTGTCATTAGATAAATTCATCTTAAAATGGTTTTGTATTTTGTCTAATATTTTGCAAATTGGTCATTATACATATTTGTGCATATTTCGTTTAGCCGTTTTGGTTTTGTGAAATAGCATATTGCAGCTTGAGGTAGGAAATACATGAAATGAGACAAAAGCAAGTGTAAAATCTACTGATACTGCAAAAAGCAATTGAATCAACGACAAGCAGTCAGAAAACTTTTCCATTAAACGAAAAGATGGAATCCTAACCACTTCAGATGTTTTGTTCTTTATGTGCTCTTCAGTGCAGATGTTAACACGTTTTTTTTTAATAGTTGTCTAGTAAGCATTAGAACTGTGTTTGACTCTACGAGGATCAGTATCAAAACATTCCTGGTTTTAACCTAAAAATGTGGAAAAAAAGGTTCCTGGATATTTGAGATCCTCTCGGTCATCAGTATTTAAACACTGCTTGTTGGACCTAATAACATGCATATCATGCGATAATATGACTGCAGGGTTGCCTAAGTCCATCTCAATAGGTCTTTTTAAAATCAGATTGTTGATCTTTGTATCACCCAGTGTGAATGCTGTGCTTAGATACTTGCTTCCCTGGTATTTAGGTAATGATTGTCTTGTCTGTCTTCAAGAACTTGCCTAATTATACTGCATTGTTTCTTAATAATGTTGGCTGTGTTGCTACGTTTATCAATTACCCCATAATTATGTTTCCTGATGTAAGATTTGCCCCTTGCTCTTATGACACAGTAGTAGTGGTTTTACTTCTGAACTAGGATGCTCAGGTTCAGGTCCCACCTGCTCTAGAGGTGTGTCATAACTTTTATGAGAGGTCATTTGAAAATATCTTCCTCCAAAAGTGCATAAACAAGTCCTTCCTCTGTGGAAATAATGTGATCCTTCGATTCATAGGAATCAGCAGGAAATAAAGAAAGATGAAGGGCTCGTGCCTGAAACATCGATTCTTCTGATCCTCAGATGCTGCCTGACCTGCTGTACTTTTCCAGCACGACACTCTCAACGAGGAAATAAAAGAATCACACCTAATAGTCGAGTAATCAGAGTCTTAGAATTAGGTTTTACTGTCACATGTGCTCAGGTACAAGGATTCAGGAGTACAGTGAAAAGTGTACAAAGTTGCCATTCTCTGGTAATCTTAGGTATAAAAACGCAGTTAACAGAAGCCACCATCCTAACCAAAACAATCATTTTAGATATAAAGAACAGAATTAAAAATAAAAGCAGATATACAAGGAACAGTTTTTTTTTGAGAAGAGACGGAAATAACGGGGTTTGCAAGCATATTTGGGATGCAAGACAGTGGGAATCATCCAAGATGAGCTCAACATGGGACTAAGGATAATTTAAATTCTTAGGCTTTATTTAAATAATTCAGCAATATCTCCACCTAAACTAACAAGTCTGAACTTTACACTTTGTAATAGCATGTTCACTTCGGAGCAGAAGGTTCAAATCCTACTCAAAAATACTGGAATATGTACTTTGAGTTGATACTTAGATGAAGAAATGCTACTTCGTAGAGAGATACCACGTTTTAAATGAAATATTGAACTGAGGTCTGGTGTACCCTCTATATGAACCCAAAATGATTTCACATCAGCAACTGAAGCAACATAAGAGTTGTACTCGTAATAAAAAGTCACAAAATGCTGAAAAACTCATCAGGCCTGATGAAAATTCATTTCAGCCTGGATCATTAGCTTTTTTTCACAGATGCTGGCTGACCTGGTGTGTATTTGCATTTTGTTATGTTTATTTCCAGTATCAGCAGTATTTTGCTTCCGTATTAAAGTTCCACTGATGTCTGGCCAACATTTATCCCTTAGTTAATAGTGACAACAGATGTTCTGGAACACAGGAACAGGGTGAGGCTATTCATCCCATTTTGAAGCTGCTCCACCAATTAATATAATCATGGCTGATTGAACACTTCGTTGGCGAACACTTCGTTGGCAAACACTTCAGCCATAGGGTTGTAAATCTGTGGAATTCCTTGCCCAGGTGAAGTAGTTGAGAAAGTTAAGAAAGATTTATTTTTGAAAAATAAAGGAACTAAGAGATATAGTGAGAGCGCAGGTGAGTGGATCGGTCCACGAAAAGATTGGCCATGATTGTATTGAATTGCGGGGCAGGCTCAAAGGGCCAGATGTCCTACTCTTGCTCCAAGTTCTTATGCAGGCAGTGTCAAACCGTTCTGCCATTATTAATCAAAAATTACAAAAAGCTACTTTGAATATACTTAAAATTGGACCTTCAAATAGTCACCACCCTCTGAATGAAAGAATTTCTGCCTGTCCTAAACGGCAACCATTTATTTTTAAATTATACTTCCTGATTCCAGACTCCGCAACCAGGAAAAGCATCTTAACTGCGTCTACCCTGTCAAGGCTTTTAGTTATTTTGTAGACTTCAATTTTAGATCATCTTTTATTCTTTGAAACGCTAGAGAATTCAAGACCAGTTTTCCCAATTTCTTCTCTTGGATATTCCCATCATGCTAGGAACAGTCTGGTGAACCTTTCTTGTACTTCCTTCATGGCAATAATAACTTCTGAGATAAGGAGACCAAAACTGCACACAGCTCTCCACTGTGGTCTATCCAAAATAATGTACAGTTGAAGCAAGACTTCATTACTCCGGCACTCAAGTCCTCTTTCGATAAAGACTCACATTCCATTAGCCTTTCTAATACTTGATGCAAGTGCTTAGTAGTCTTCAGTGATGTGTTGACAAGGACACCCGAGTCTTTTTGCACATCTACATTTTTCACCCTTCTCAATTTAAGAAATGTTTTGCACATCTGTTCTGACCAAAATGGATAACTTCACATTTTTCCACATTGTATTCCATCTGCCTTGCTGAATCATTAAGCCTGTCCAAATCATCCTGAAAATGTCTTAAAGCTTCCTCCCTGCACACATTCCTGCAAAACTTTGTATGATCTGCAAATTTGGAAATATCACCACTTGTGGCACCTTATTGTCAGCATACATTACAACAAAAAGTAGATTTCAGAAATGCTTAATTGCCGAAAGAATATTTTTCAGATTCTGACAATTACAGTATGGGTGTATCTTTCTTTCTGCTTCTATCTCTTTCATTGTCTATCATCTTTAGGAATTGGTTGGGTTAACTTGCAATTGTAATCTGTATTGTAGCTGAGAATAAGTGTCGTGGTAAACTTGAGTTAGGTTTAATTTTTATCATTTATCTAATCCTGTTTGAAGTGAGCACATTTAGTGTTCTCCTGGTGTTTTTTTTCCATGAAACCTTCAGCAAGAAAAGCATCTGCTTAAACTAGATTGGAAGCAAAATGGAATAATTTTGGACTAAGAAGGCATGGGAGAAGAGTGCCAATAAAATTTTTAAAGATTGTAAAGGGGAGAGTCAGTGTCTGCAACAGTTGATAGAATGGACAGAATTTGGAGCAAACAAAGTGGGGCTGGCTCAGATAGCTGCTGGGGGTTAAAACCCTGAACAGATGTATTATGTCAGAAACTTGCCCACTTCTGGGTTTAATGTGGGTAATTTTGCAAATGACAAATTAGCAGAATTACAAACAAATCAAACAATCCCTCTCTAACTAACTATTCGCAAATAAAACAAGATTCTAATGGTATGCTGTTTCAATAATACAGATCCCACTTATATAAATGTAAGTAATAAGATAACAATAAATTAAAACTTAGGCTATCAAAGTTCACACAGAATGTGGCTTCCTGAGCTTTCTGTATCTTTTTCCATCACTTTCCTCTGTCCAAGATGCTGCCTTAGTTGTTTTTCTGGTGTCAGGAATATTATCTAAGAGTCCCATATACCTTTACGAATAGTTGTTGCTTTTTCCTGAGAGTTGGAAAGTTGTTTTCTCTTCAGATGGCAGTTGGCTCTCTCTTCTCTGTCCAATTGTCCCTATCATTATACCTGTGCTGACATATTAATTTCTTTACAACTGGATTGGTTCAAGGTTGTCACCACCATCAGATTTAAATTTTTCAATCCCTAAGTGTTTGGTTTAAATTAGTTGTCTAAATTTGAAAAGACTTGTTGTCTTGATAAAAATGTTGCTTGGCTGTTCAATACAAAATATTCAATCTGTGCAGCTGAACATTTACTGCTGTTTGGACATCAATTTAAATATAAGCACCAGAAAGAACACCATTGTTTAAAGGGACCATGCAATACTTTCCCTCGTTTACAATTTTACCATTTTTACACATCAGCTTCGCAACAGTAATGTCAATCTGGAAATGGAGTATTCATTTTGAACTACTCCAGCATTCTGGTTTCCAAGCTGTGTGGAGTTAACAAGGATCAACAAATACATGGCATGAAGCCACTTTTTAATTAAACCAACAGGCTAGAAGCACTTTAAACCGTAAAATTGGATAGTTGCTGAACTGTCTATATGAAAGGTTTGTGCTGTCAGAACTTGTTTAAAGAGCCAGTGTCTTTGATTTATAGGTGATTTCCAACTTTTTGGTGATCACTTTAAGTAAATCTACTCCCTTAACTTTACTTGATGTTAGCCTTCACTGTGGTGTGGATCAGCTTTTGCATTTCTTTGAAAAACAAGATCAGTAACACTAACAGAATGAAGGGACCAACATCAGCAGCCGCATAGTCAACAGCAGCAGCATAATTACCTCCTCCTTAATCTCACACCAATCCACAAGACGGAGGATAAAGACACAGAGAACCAACTCAAAGGAGGCAAATCCCCCAATACAGAATCTTCAGACAGAGGATCCGCTTTGTTAGCATGATTGAGCACCATTATCTCACAAAGCTCAGGCTTTCACTGATAGAAACCTATCTTCCTGGAACAAAATCTCCTTTGCTGTGTACCCAGTGAGAAAACATTGCAGTGGCCATCACTGCCACTCCCAAGAGTTGTGTACTTTTTTTGCGAAAGCCGAGAATTAGAGAATTGGATTATGCAGAGAGGATGCAAGAACTATATTGTGGAGGTGACTGAATAATCAGTGTGAGATATCAATGAGAAAAGGATAATTGTTGGTTGTTCAGAAGGTCGTGCGAGGAAGTGTCTGGAAAGAAAGAAATAATTGAAATTGCAAGGTGTTGTGTTAGATTAGATTAGATTTCCTACAGTGTGGAAACAGGCCCTTCGGCCCAACAAGTCCACACTGACCCTCCGAAGAGCAACCCACCCAGACCCATTTCCCTACATTCACCCCTGACTAATGCACCTGACACTACGGGCAATTTAGCATGGCCAATTCACCTAACCTGCACATCTTTGGACTGTGGGAGGAAACCGGAGCACCCAGAGGAAACCCAGGCAGACACTGGGAGAATGTGCAAACTCCACACAGATAGTTGCCTGAGGCGGGAATTAACTTGGGTCCCTTGCGTTGTGACGCAGCAGTGCTAACCACTGAGCCACCATGCAAGTGAATACTGAAGAAGCCAGTTTGTGGGTGTTGGCAATTAAAGTGAGATTTACCTTTCCTGCTGTTGTGAGGTGACTGAACCTATCTGGGACACAGTATCCAAACTTAGTAGACCAGACTTCCATTTGTAGGAAGCTGCACTGCATCAGAATTCCAGGGAAGTGTCTCCTTTGGAGTATTGTTGCTGAAGCCTCGGGGAGCGATGTAAGGTTCAGTTATTCTTACCCGTACTGAGCACTGTTTAACTGGAGAGCCTTTCTGTAACAGCATATGGAAAACCATTATGCACATGATTCAACAGTGAACTTCGAAGCAGGATGTGAGTACTGTGGCTGAATTAAAGGACTACAGCAAAGTATACTTCATGAATAAACTGATTTCCCACCAACTTCTGGCTCTGACCACTGTAATAGTGTAATGTAAATAAAATTCTGTTCAATATATCTGGGAACTGAATCTGGAGGAAATAGAATATTTGTATAAAACCGTAACTGATCTGTGTTACTATTTTTACATCCTATAACGTTCTAATCAGGCTTGTTCATAATTGTCAGCTTATAAAGACTCTGCTAGCTTTTTAATAAGCTGTTAGTCAGCTTTTTTGCTAGGTGAGCAGGTATGTATGACAATTTTTATCCAGAACTATTCAATGTATTTACAGTTGTAAAGTGGAATGTGGCACAGTAACAAAACTGACTTTCTGGTTGACATTTTATTATTTATTTGTGTAGTTACTTTTCGTGTTACATTTATAATAAGTCACTTAATCCAAACTAAAAACTACCAGGTTTAGTAAATTCTGTGAGTTAACTTCAGATTACCAAGTAATTGAATATTGCAAATGTTATTTAGTTTCATTGTGTTTATTCTCATCTATGAACGTTTGAATGGACAAATGAAATTTGAGTGAATTTGGAGTCACACAAAATTCTGTTTGTTAGATTTTCCCAGACTTTGATGAAGCACAAGTCAGCAGATCATTCTGCAGGGTGTGCTCCTGCTGCATCTCATCTGAGTCCAGTGTTTTTAGCTTTTGAGGTGTAATTCTGCTTTTATATTCCATTTGTCCTTTAGATCACAGTGATGTGTTCTTTATACTCACCAAGTCAATACAAATGAAGCAGAGCATCTAATAGAATCTGTAAGCCTCACACTGACATCTTCAAACACTTATTATTTATTTACTTACTGACTATTTAGTTTAACATAAAATATTCTGAGAAGTTCACCACTGATTTTTTTATGAATGTTATATACAGTTACATCCATGGTTACCCTTTAATGATCATAGCAAGTATAGAATCGAATAGCACAGAAACAATTTAGAACAGAAGTTTTAATGATTCAGGTCTTAATTGTGCACATAATTCTAATGTCATATATTGATTCATATAAAAATGAGTGAAACTTTCAATGTTTTCCACTATGTCAATACTAGCTAACCTTTCAGACATCAGGAGGTGAGAAAATACTTATTTCAATTAGAGACCCTCCAGTTTTGTGTACAATATATACTAATCTGTGCATTGATATTTTCTTGAGAATATTTCTGGTGCAGCACTGGATCATTGATCCACTTCACATTTGATGCATAAATATGTGTTTGATTTATGATTTGTTGAGACAGTCTCCACTATTTACTCTTATTATGCAGGCTTATCATGAGTTATGTTATCAATCAATTGATTAATTATTCATTTTCATCTTGATTTACAGACCTTACATGTCTGTTGGAACTCTGAGAGATCAGGTTATCTACCCAGACTCCGTGGAAGAGATGAGTGAGAAAGAGTGCACAGATCTGGACCTGGAGCATATCCTAGATATTGTTCACCTGAAGCACATTGTACAGAGAGAGGGAGGTATGCATCTGGTACTACAAATGGCTACTTTTTTTAGTAAAGTGCATTTTTCTACAATATTTTAATTCTCAAGGCTTCTCATTGCAGTATTTCCAAGTTTGGACTTCAGAGATGGATTGAACCGACAGGTAGTTCTTCTATAATGCAATGATTGCATTCTTGTGCAACCCCATGTTATAGAAAAGTCATGTTTTTGAAACAGTGCTTAAAGTGTTGATGATGTAATTGTGTTACAGCCAACACACATTTTAAAAGTTCACGCTTTAGAAACAGTGTCCCCAATTTGTCAATCATACAATATAGCCGAACGATCTGTAATTGTAAAACTTTAGATCAATGTTAGTTTTATCCTCTTAATTATAGAACTGTTTACTGTCCAACTTATTACAAGTAACATCATTGGAAATCAAATGATCCATGATGAAAACAAAGTAAAACAAAAAATGATTTTATAGGATTTTATAAGAGTTGTTTTGTTAAAATATGATTTTTAGCTCAAGAATTTGAGCATTTGGAAACATTGTAAATACTTCGAACTCTTAGTTTTGTTGAACACAAAAACCATACAAAATTTGTTCAACTTTCTTGCATATTTATTAACAGACTGTGCAATCATCGTTTTGGCTTTTACTAATTATAAATTTTGGGAAGTGACCTTTTTATTGTCCACAGTAAGTTTTTCTGCTGAAATGTATTCAACTGTTATTATTTCTGTTAGAACTTTGTCCCAGTATGTGGACCATTGTGTTTGACAGTTCCAAAGGGCAGATTTACATATCTTGTCGCTTGGTGTAATAGTCACTAATGTTATTTTTATTTATTTCTCGGGTTGGATTTCATAACCATCTCTGTTGCATAATTTGTTTTCAGTTTCGCAAGAGGCTTTATCTTTTTAGATTTTGCATTGCATTATGTGCAAATGGTTAAATTAATAAATAAGCATTGATTAAATTTTGAATTACATTTCTCTTTATGAAATAGGTTTTCAGATAGTTTTGAGATTTTGTTTGGACAGATTGTAGTCGTGCATTACATAAGCAAATTTAAGTTCCACTGTTGATATAGGGTAGTCTCAACCCTTTTCTAGTAGGAACATGAGGGTAGGAGATAAAATATAATGCTTATCATTAAATTACCTGAACCATCTATGATTTTTTAAACATTTAAGTTAGTTAATGGAATGTTGTGAATTGAATGAATATGATTTCCCAATTTAATATTCCCAAATGGGGACAATTTTGGATTGATATGCGAAAAGAAAAATTGACCTGTTTATTTAAAATTAATTTTCCTTACTCTCAAGGAGTTGTGTGTAAGTTGATCTGTTATTTTCTTCATTCTAACTGGAGAGCAGAGTCAATGATCCTCCTACATTTTAATTGTGTTGCTCATGGTCTGTTTATTCAATGTGCGTATTCAGCTGGGTTTCATATTAAGAATTTGAAAGAGAGAGAGAGGTAAAAGCATTACCAATGTCCTAGCTGTATTTTTCCAAAGCTCTGTCTCAATTCATGAAGCTATCATTTAAATTAGAAAATTCTACTTGCTACTTTGTTATTTAAGAATGGTGAGTCAAAAAAATGAAGGCATTATAGACCTGTTAGGTTCACGGGATGTTGAGAAATTATTATAATTTATAAGTAAGGACAGAGAAACGGACCTACTTGAAGATATCCAGAAGACAGAAAGGATCAGTCATGCTTAATGGTTCTGATTAATTTTTTTTTTTAAATTCCAAAGACCGTAGGAGATAGCAGAATGATGAATGGTATTTTTGTGGACTTCAAAAGACTTTTGATGAGATCTATCATAAGAAACTGTTAGCTAAAGCTGAAGCTCATAGGATTGAAGGCAAAGTATTATCCTCTGCCTGGCAAACTGGTTGAGTGGCAGGAGATATTTAGGGAGATTGCCAACTCCTGTTCCAATGTTAACCAATAAAAGTAATTATTTACTTTAACATCACAACAGTGACTATACTTCAGTGGGACTTTATTGATTGAGTCATCCTTGTTTGCAAGAGAGCACCAATGATGATTTCATTGGTGGCAGAGCATTTTGAGATATGTGCTGCTGAGATGCCCAAGATAAATACATGACTTTTTTATTATGAGTCATCAGTAATGAAATGAACATTGGGTAAGTACAATGGAATTATCATTGTTGTAGGATTGCCTTCAATATTGTTGAGGAGGTGATCCAAAACAAGGCTTTATGAAAACGAAATGTTCCCAGCATTAGTCTTTAAACAAATTGTCCAATGGCTGCTTGTTTCAGCTCACATATCAGTCAAGAAGCTAAAACACTTCAATGACGTAGAGGCTCTGGTTCAGAAAATGATTTCAAAAAGAGCACTTTACATAAAAAAGTGTTCAGTTTGGAACAGATACATTTCCTTTTCAGCAACTGTATCTCCTATCAACAAAGTATTAACATTATGTACAGAAGATCTTTGGCAGTACTTATTAATTCAATGTGACAAAATGCCTTTGCAATGATTTAGATCAAACAATGTCAACTCAGTTTAATATTGCAAGATATGATCAACGTACATTGAATGTCAGGAAAATGGTGGAACAACCAATGTCTGTGTAAGTGTTTTTTTGAAAAGTTCACAGTTTTATGATCTAACTTATGGACTGCTAGAAATGATAGAACTGAGAAACCCAGGTTCAGTGAAAATATTCTTTTTATTCAGTCATGTGACATGGGCTTCACTAGCTGGCCAGCATTTATTTCTCATCACTAGTTGCCCTTGAGAATTGATTGGTATTGGTAAACTGCCTTTTAGAACAGTTGCAGACCATGTGTTGTGGGGTAACCTACAATGCCATTAGGGGAAGAATTCCAGGATTTTGACACAACACCAGTAAAGGAACAGTGATATATTTCCAAGCCAGGATGGTGAGTGGCTTGGAGAACTTGCGAGTGGTGGTGTATTTGCTCCCGTTGTCCTAGATGGAAAGAATTATGGGTTTGGAAGGTGTTTTTCTAAGGATCTTTGCATTTCTACATTGCAAATTATAGTACACGCTGGGGCCAATCAAGTCCTGGATAGTCTCAAGCTTCTTGAATGATGTTGGATTTGCACCTATCCAGGCAAGTGGGGAGTATTTCATAATACTCCTGACTTTTGCTTTGTAGATGGTGGATAGTGTTTTGGAAAGTGAATTTGCAGGTAGACGAGAAGGTGGTGTTTGGTCTTTATCGGCTAGTGCATTGGATAAAGGAGGTGGGATGTTTGATTGTGGCTGTTGAAGCTACTTTTGAAATATTGCATTCAGTTTTGGTCTCCCTACTATAGGAACGATGTCAAACTTGAAAGGGGTTCAGAAAATTGAGGATGTTGCTGGGTTGGAGGGTTTGAACAATAGGGAAAGGTTGAATAGGCTGGAGCTATTTTCTATGGAGTGTCTGAGGCTGAGGAGTGACCATAGAGGTTTATAAAATCATGAGGGGCATAGATGAGGTGAATAGACAATGTCTTTTCCCCAGGGTAGACAGCACAGGTTTAAGGTGAGAAGGGAACATTTTTTAAAAGGGACCAAAGGGGCAACTTTTTCATGCAGAGGGTGATGCATATATGGAATGAGTTGCCAGATGGACTGTTGGAGGCTGATACAATTACAACATTTAAAAGTCACCTGGTTGGGTAGGTGTACATGAATAGCCAGGGTTCAGAGAGATATGGGCCAAATGCTGGCAAATGGGACTAGCTTAACTTAGGATATTTTTGTTGGCATGGATGAGTTGGATTGAAGGATCTACTTGCCTACTGGACAACTAATGACTGTACTTGTTGCAGCATTCTTAGCCTCTGACTTGCTCTTGTAGTCACTGTTTATGAGGCGTCCAGTTGAGTTTCTGATCTGTGGTCACCCCAATGATGTTAGTAGTGGGAAATTCAGTATTAGTAACACTGTTGAATGTCAAAGGGCAATGGTTAGATTTTCTCTTTTTGGAAATGGTCATTGCCTGACATTTGTGTGGCGCAAATGTTACTTGTCATTTGTCAGCGAAGACTGGATATTGACTGGATCTTGTTGCATTTGAACATGGGCTGCTTCAGAATCTGAGGAGTCACGAAAGAAGCTGAACATTGTGTGATCATCAGTGAACAGTGAATTTCTGACCTTTATGGAGGGAAGGTCACTGATGATGCAGCTGATTATGGTTGGACTGAGGAAATGACTCCCTGAGGAATTCCCGCAGAGATGTCTTCGAGGTGAGATGACTGACCTCCAACAATGACAACCACCTTCCAACATGTCAGAGGGTTTACCCCCTGATATCCATCAATTCCAGTTTTGATAGTGTGATGCTACAGATCGGTCAAATGCAGTCTTGATGTCAAGGGCTGTCAGTCTCACCTCACCTCAAGGCCGTAATGAGATCAGGAGCTGATCAATCCTGGCAGAACCCAATCTGGATGTCACTAAGCAGGTTACTGTTAAACAGGCACTGCTTGATAGCACTGTTGATGACATGTTCCATCACATTATTGATGATTGAGAGAAGACTGATGAGGTGGTAATTGGGCAGGGTTGGCTTTGCCCTGCATTTTGTATGCAGAGCATACCTGGACAATTCTCCACATTGACAGGTGGGTGCAAGTGTTATAGCTGTACTGGAACAGCTTCGCTAGAGTAGCAGCAAGTTCTGGAGAACAAGTCTTCAGTACTATTGACAGAGTGTTGTCAGGACCTATAGCCATTGCACTTCTGACTGAAGATTGCTGTGAATGTTTCTCTTTTTGCACTGATCTTTTGTTGTCTTCCATCATTAACAACTGGGTTGTTTGTGAAGACACCTCCTCCAATGAATATGGTTATGAAATTCATGTAAAATTCAAAACAGCATATTTCTTCTGCTTGTTCCCAAAATTTCTCCTAAATTCTGCACCAAAGCAAAGCTGAATTTTCCGGAAATAATTCCAAGTTGTCTTAATTCAAGGCTAGCTTATATTGAAGCATTTCATTGTATTGATAGTGGTCAGATATGTAATTATATCTGCAGTTCATTTCCCAGTAAGATTCCCATTCAGCTGGTAATATTATTATTATTGATATGAGTTGGGGCTTGCTAGGGCAAAGGTTGGTGATAGGACTGAATGGAAATCATCATTAATGACTGTAGATTTTATAGACATGAACTTTAGTAAGGCATTTGATAAGGTTCTCCATGGTAAGCTGATGAAAAAAGTGAAGTTGCATGGAGTCCAGGGTGTTCTAGCTAGATGGATAGAGAACTGTTTGGGCAACAGGAGACAGAGTAAAAGTAGAAGGGAGCTTCTCAAAAGGGAGACCTGTGACCAATGGTGTCCCACAGGGATCCATGCTGGGACCACTGTTGTTTGTGATATACATAAATGAATTGGAGGAAGGTGTACGTTGCCTCATTAGCAAGTTTGCAGAGGAGACTAGGATTGATGGAGTAGCAGATGGTGAAGGGGGCTGTCAGAGAATAGAGCAGAATATAGATAGATTGGAGAGTTGGGCAGAGAAATAACAGATGGGAGTTCAATCCAGACAAATGTGAGGTAATGGAAAGGTCCTGGGGAAAATTGATGTACAGAGAGATCTGGGTGTTCAGGCCCATTGTTCCTTGAAGTGGGCAATGCAGGTCAGTAGACTGGTCAAGAAGGCATTCGGCATGCTTTCCTTCATCAGACGGAATATTGACTACAAGAGTTGGCAGTCCTATTACAATTGTATAAGAATTTGGTTCAGCTACATTTTGAATACTGTGTACAGTTCTGGTCACCATATTACCAAAAGGATGTGGATGATTTGGAGAGGGTGCAGAGGAGGTTCACCAGGATGATGCCTGGTATGGAGGGAGCTAGCTATGAGGAGAGATTGAGTAAATTAGGATTATTTTCATTAGAAAGAAGGCAGTTGACGGCGGACCTGATTGAGGCCTACAAAATAATGAAACGTGTAGACAGAGTGGATAGCAAGAAACTTTTTCCCAGAGTGGAGGACTCAATTACTCGGGGTCATGAGTTCAAAGTGAGAGAGGAAACGTTTAGGAGACACATACGTGGAAAGTTCTTCATGCAGAGAGTGGTGGGTGCCTGGAATGCTTTGCCAACGGAGGTGGTAGGGGCAGGAACGATAGCATCATTTAAGATATATCTAGACAGATACATGAATGGGCAGGGAGTAAAGGGATACATATCCTTAGAAAATAGATGGCAGATTTAGATAGAGGATATGGATCGGCGCAGGTTTGGAGGCTTAATGGCCTGTTCCTGCATTGTAATGTTCTTTGCGCATTGACAAGTCACCTGAGCTATTCCCCAGATGACTTGTTATATTGTCATAACTAGTGTCCCAGATACTCTCTCCCTTGCTTATTGTGTATGGGTGAAAGGGAAAAGTTGCACACTAAAGTGGCTATTAAGTGCAAACCGGTTGCATTTATAATATATGCGGACTTTACTCAGGTGACAATGACCTTCTTCAAGATGGGCTTACATTGATTTATTTTAAACGAATGCTTATTTCCATAGATTTCCAGAATATGTATAATAGTGAAATGGAGAGAACACAGAACAAAATTGGATACTCCTGAGATATATCTTTCATTCCCGCAACAATTATTAAATAGTGTGCAGGGGAATAGAGTAGATCTGAAAATAATGAATGCTGAAAGTTTGCAGCAAATCATTAGCCTCTACCAGAGAAAGATAAAGCTGACATTTTGTTTGATGCCTTCATTATTTCAACTTTAATCTAGAATTAGAGATGGTGGGATAATTTATGTTTCCATGCTAATGGAAGGTTTGCTTCTGTATAGTTGACCATACTCTGGCCAATTTTCCATTTGAAACCGGGAACCAAATATTTGTACCATATGGAAGAAAAGATTCCAGTTACTTCTAAAATCGATAGCTCTGTTATGCCATAGGACAAAAAATGGTATGATCAGTTGTGCAAAAACCTGCTGCAAACCAATGTAAATAAATTGAATGAATAAAAATGGAGGAAAACAGACTGGACAGTAAAGATTTCCCATGTAAATTACTCTCTCTTGAACTGGCAGGTGTTAACTGCTCAGATTCCTGTCTGATGGTAAGGAAGGCACCCACTCATAATTGCTAGGTATTTTCAAGCATGTGTGTTTTGAACCCTATGATCTTCTCAGGACCTGACTGCTACAGATAATGTGCCCTCAAGTGAAAACTTATGCAGCACATCACTGCAATTGGAGCATTTTGACTTGTATCAAGATTAAAATCAAGGTTATGCGATATTTTCCAAAGAAATACTGTTTTTGTTTTCAAAATAAATGTTAACGTTCAAATTATTTTTAACTTTCTTGATTTTCCATTGATGCCGATTTTAAATTGAACATGGTAACCAAGTTTGGGTTTATGAAGGGGAGGAGGAAAATACAATTCATAACCAGTGCAGGCAGATTGAGATAAATGCCTACAACAAAACATGAAAAGTTTACTCACATTTGAAAATATTAAAAACAAAGTTTAGCTGTACAAAAGGAATTGTTTCATTTACCAGAGTTTTGTTCCTTTCTTACACTATATATTCTTACAATACACTACAGAATGTTTTGTTTCCTATTACTGTAGGATGGGATGCAGTTACTGACTGGAAGGATGTCCTGTCTGGAGGTGAGAAACAACGGATGGGCATGGCACGCATGTTTTATCACAGGTGAGTTGTGTTTAGGGTAAAGATTGGAAGTTAGTCAAATTGCTCAGAAAAAAGGGATTTTCCATAGGGTGTAAATTAAGTTCTATGTGGTATAACCTTATGTTGATCATATGTCACGCTAAACTTATAAAATGTGACATATATTTTTCAAATATTTTTAAAAGTACTGAGTTTAATAGTAACAAATGTTTTCCCAACACAAGAGCGTTACTTTCCGTTGTGCTGAGCCATACAGTATTACAACAAGTTTAATCATATTACCAGTGTTCACTTCCTGATCATTCTTTGAGAATAAATGAGAAAGTCGGTCACTGGGCTGCTTTTACGATCTGTTTGGCACTTGGCTGAGGAGTGATATTGATAGAGACTTGAGAAGAGATTCAGCATTAAGTTCAAGAAGGGAAGTTTCCAGAGCTGAGATAGTAACATTTTTCAATGGAGATGCCCTTGTAAAAATACATAATTATTGAAATGTACCTCCAGTGTGCTGATATTCCCTTGTCATTATGTCAATAGGATATTTAACTTAGAAGTACAAAATGTTCTTTATATTGTGTTACAACTCTCTTCAAAGAAAATCCTTTAGCACATGAATGAAATGAATGGAGAGTTTCTGGCAAACTACTGCCTTTATGTTACAAACTATTGGGGCTTTGCCTGATATTGTGAAGTGTTCTCATTATTATGGGGGCTACAATGTTTTTTCTTAATTCTCTTAAAAACCTTTGCTCTAGTGGTACACAGACTGATTAGTACAAATATTTAATTGAAGTGTTTTTGTAATTCTGTGATGAATAATGGTGTCCGTTTTTGTTTACACAGGAAAAAAAAGAATAGGAACAGATTTTTTAAAAAGGTGTACTTTAAATTTGTTCATGGGATGTGGATATCAAACTGGCTGTGACAATTATAACCCATTTTTAAGTGCCTTGGAGAAGATGGTAGTGAGTTGGCTTCTTGAACTACTGCAGTAAGCATGCCATAGTGCTGGCAAGAAGGGAGTTCCAGGATTTTTGACTCAGGAATGGCAAATGATAATAGGTCCAAGTCAGGATGATGTGTAAGACATAGGGGAACTTGAATGTGGTCATTCAACAAGATTCTTTATGGTAGACTGGTTAGCAAGGTTAGATCTATTGAATACATTGAGAGCTAGCCATTTGGATACAGAACTGGCTCGTAGGTAGAAGACGGAGGTTTGGGGTGGAGGATTGTTTTTCAGTCTAGAGGCCTGTGACTAGCAGTGTGCCACAAGGATCAGTGCTGAGTCCACACTTTTCGTCATTTATATAAATGATTGGATGTGAACATAGGAGGTATGATTAGCAAATTTGCAGATGACACCAAAGTTGGAGGTATAGTGGACAGCAAAGAAGCTATTTCTGAGTACAATGAGATCTTGATCAGATGGGCCGAGGAGTGGCAAGTGGAGTTTAATTAAAGTAACTGTGAGGTGCTGCATTTTGAATATTTATAGGTGAGGTCCTGGGGAGTATTGCTCAACAAAGAAACCTTGGATTGCAGGTTCATAGTGGAGTTGTAGATAAGAAAGTGAAGAAAGTATTCTTGCCTTTATTGGTCAGTGCACTGAGTATAGGTGTTGGGAAGTCCTGTTGCCGCTCTACGGGACATCAGTTGATCCATTTTTTTAAATACAACGTTCAATTCTGATGTCCCTGCCGAAGGAAGGATGTTGTGGAACTTGTAAGGGTTCAGAAAAGCTTTACAGGAATGTTGCCAGGATTGGGAGGTTTGGGTTATAGGGAGAGGCTGAATAGGCTGTGGCTATTTTCCCTGGATTATCAGAGGTTGGGGCCGGGGAGTGACCTTATAGAGGTTTACAAAATCATGAGGGGCATGGATAGGGTACAGAGACAAGGTCTTTTCCCTGGGGTGTGGGAGTCCAAACCTAGAGAGGGATAGATTTAAGGTGAGTGGGGAAAGATTTAAAAGGAACCGAAGGGACAATGTTTTCATACAGAGGGTGGTGTGTACATCGAATGAGCTGCCAGAGATAGTGCTGGAGGCTGATGCAATTACAACATTTAAAAGGCATCTGGATGGATTTATGATGAGGAAGGGGTTAGAGGGATATAGGCTAATTGCTGGCAAATGGATACTGTTGGAGGGGACAACTTACCAGGGGTATGCAGTGGGACCCAGGTCTCTGGCACAAAGCCTGTCCCTGTTGCGCAGAAAGAAAGGAGGAGAGTGTTAGTCATTGGGGACTCAGTAGTTAGAGGGTCAGATAGAAGGCTTGTTGGGAATGAACGAGACTCACGGTTGGTGTGTTGCCTCCCAGTTGCCAGTTTCCGTGATGTCTCGGATCGTATCCTTGGGGTCCTGAAGTGAGAAGGTGACCGGCCCCAAGTCATAGTCCACGAGGTTCCAACGACATAGGTAGACAGAGGGAGAGGGATGTAAGGCAGGATTTCAGGGAGATTGGGTGGAAGCTGAGTGCTAGAACAAACAGAATTGTTCTCTGGTTTGTTACCGTGCCACGTGATAGTGAGGCAAGGAATAGGGAGAGATATCAGCTGAACACGTGGCTGCAAGGATGGTGCAGGAGGAAGGGTTTCAGGTACTTGGATAATTGGGGCTCATTCTGAGGAAGGTGGCACCTGTACAAACAGGACTGTTTTCACTTGAACCAGAGGGGTACTAATATCCTGAGTGGGAAATTTCCTGGTGCTGTTCAGGTGGGTTTAAACTCGCTCAGCAGGGGGATGGGAACCTGAGATGTAATTGCAGTACACAGGAGGATGAGAGTAGGGAGGACAGGGACAGGATTTCACGGTCACAGGAATGTGCTGGCAGACAGCAAGCTGGTTTGGAGTGCGTCTACTTCAACGTAGGAAGTATCCGAAATAAAGTAAGTGAGCTTGCAGCATGAATAGGTACCTGGGACTTCGATGTTGTGGCCATTTCGAGACATGGATAGAGCAGGGCCAGGAATGGATGTTGCAGGTTCCAGGGTTTAGATCTTTCATTCAGAACAGGCAAGGCGGTAAAAGAGGGGGAGGTGTGGCCTTGTTAGTCAAGGATAGTATAACAGTGGCTGAAATAACTTTTGATGAGGACTCGTCTACTGATGTGGTATGGGCTAAGTTTAGATACTGGAGAGGAGAAGTCACACTGCTTGGAGTTTTTATAGGTCTCCGCAGAGTTCCAGGGAGGTGGAGGAGAGGATTAGCAAAATTATTCTGGGTAGGAGTGAAAGGAACAGGGTGGTCATTATGGTGTCTTTAACTTCCCCAACACTGACTGGAAATGCTATAGCTCTAGTACGTCGGATCGATCAGTTTTTGTCCAATGTGTACAGGAGGGTTTCCTGACACAGTATGTCAAAGGGCCGACAAGAGGGGAGGCCACACTGGATCTGGTGCTGGTAAGGCCAGGTGTTTGATTTAGTTGTAGGTGAGCACTTTGGAGAGACTGACCATAATTCAGTTATGTTTAGTTTAGCGATAGAAAGGGATAGGTACATGCCACAGGTCAACAGTTATCGATGGGACAAGGGCAATTATAATACGATTAGGCAAGATTAGGATGCATAGAATGGGGTAGCAAAATGGAGGGGATCCAGACAATGGAAATGTGGAGCTGGTTTAAGGAACCATGTCCTTGATAGGTATGTCCCTGTCAGGCAGGGAGAAAGTGGTAAGGAAAGGGAACTGTGGTTTACTGCAGAAATTGAATCTCTCGTTAAGCGAAAGAAGGAGGCTTATGTGTTGATGACACAAGATGGTTCAGATGAGGTGATGGAGAGTTACAGATCAGCTAGCAAGGATTGAAAGAGAGAGTTAAGAAGAGCAAAGAGAGGACACGAGTAGTCTTTAGTAAATAGAATAAAGGAGAACCCTAAAGCTTTCTATAGGAATGTGAGGAATAAATGGATGACTAGGATAGGAATAGGGCCAGTCAAAGACAGAAGTAGGAAGTTGAGTGTGGACCCTGTGGAGATTGGAGAGGTGCTAAGTGAACATTTCTCATCTTTTTTCATTCAGGAAAAGGAGAATATTGTAGAGGAGAAGAATGAGATGCAAGATATTAGACTAGCAGGGATCGAGGTTAGTTACGAAGAAGTTATCAGTTCTAGAAGCAGTGAAAGTAGATAAGTCCCTTGGGCCGGATGGGATTTATCCGAGGATTCTCTGGGAAGCTATGGAGGAGATAGCAGAGCCTTTGACTGATATTTGAGTCGCCATTGTCTACAGGTTTAGTAGCAGAGGACGGAAGGATTGCAAATGTTGTGCCCTTGTTCAAGAAGGGCAGTAGAGATGATCCAGGTAATTATAGACCAGTGAGCCAATGTTCTATTGTCGGAAAGGTTTTGGAAAGGATTATAAGAGATAGGATTTATAATCATCTAGCAAGCAACAATTTGATTTCAGATAGTCAACATGGTTTCGTCAAGGGCAGCTCATGTCTCACAAATCTCATTGAGTTTTTTGAGAAGGTGACCAAGCATGTAGATGAGGGTAGGGCATACATGGTATACATGGACTTCAGTAAAGCCTTTGATGAAATTCCACATGGTAGGCTGTTGGAGAAAATGAAGAGGCATGGGATTGAGGGTGATTTAGCAGTTTGGATTAGAAACTGGCTTTCTGAAAGAAGGCAGCGAGTGATGGTTGATGGAAAATATTCAGCCTGGAGTCTGGTTACTAGTAGTGTGCCACAAGGATCTGTTGTGGGACCACTGCTGTTTATCATTTTTATAAATTGCTTAGACGCAGGCATAGGTGGATGGATTACTAAGTTTGCAGATGAAATTAAAATCGGTGGAGTAGTGGACAGTTTGGAAGAATGGTACAGGTTTGCAGGGGGACTTGGATAAACTGCAGAATTGGGCTGAGAGGTGGCAAATGGAGTTCACTGCAGCTAAATTTGAGATGATGCACTTTGGGAAGAATAACAGGAAGGCAGAGTACTGGGTCAATGGAAAGATTCTTGGTAGTGTGGATGTGCAGAGGGATCTTGGAGCCCATGTACATAGATCCCTGAAAGCTGCCACCCAGGTTAATAGTTCTGTTAAGAAGGCATACAGTGTGTTAGGTTTCATTGGTAGAGCGATTGAGTTCCTGAGCTGCAATATCATGCTGCAACTATACAAAATGCTAGTCCGGCCGCACTTGGACTATTGTGTACAGCTCTGGCCGCCATATTTTGGGAAGGATGTGGAAGCATTGGAAAAGGTGCAGAGGAGATTTACCAGGATGTTGCCTGGTCTGGAGGGAAGGTCTTATGAGGAAAGGCTGAGACACTTGGGTCTGTTCTCATTGGAAAGAAGGCAGCTAAGAGGGGATTTGATAGAGTCATACAAGATGATCAGAGGATTAGATAGGGTAGAGAGTGGAAGTCTTTTTCCGAGGATGATGACGTCAGCTTGTACGGGTGGGGGGTGCATAACTGCAAATTGAGGGATGATAGATTTAAGACAGATGCCAGAGGCAGGTTCTTTACTCAGAGAGTAGTAAGGGCGTGGAATGCCCTATCTGCCAATGTAGTTAACTCAGCCACATTGGGAAGATTTAAACAATCCTTTGATAAGCACATGGATAATGATGGGATGGTGTAGGGAGACGAGCTGAGAATAGTTCACAGAACGGTGCAGCATTGAGGGTTGAAGGGCCTGTTCTGCGCTGTATTGTTCTATGTTCTAAGATATTTTATTTGACCAAAGGGTGTGTTTCCATGTTGTACATCTCTATGACTATGAGGTGCTGCATTTTGGGAAAGCAAATCTTAGCAGGACTTCTATCCTTTATGGTAAGATCCTAGGTAGTGTTGCTGAACAAAGATACCTTGGAATGCAGGTCCATGCTCCTTGAAAATGAGGTCACAGGTAGATAGGATAGTGAAGAAGGCGTTTGGTATGCTTTCCTTTATTGGTCAGAGTATTGAGTATTGGGATGTCATGTTGCGGCTGTACAAGGACATTGGTGAGGCCACTGTTAGAATGTTACATGCAATTCTAGTCTCCTTCCTATCAGAAAGATGTTGTGAAACTTGAAAGATTTACAAGGATGTTGCCAGAGTTGGAGGACTTGAGCTACAGGGAGAGGCTGAACAGGCTGGGGCTATTTTCCCCGGACCGTCGGAGACTGTGGGGTGACCTATAGAGATTTACAAAATCATGAAGGGCATAGATAGGATAAATAGGGGTGTAGGTGTCCAGAACTAGAGGGCATAGGTTAGGGTGAGAGGGGAAAGATATAAAAGAGACCCAAGGGGCAACTTTTTCACGCAGAGGGTGGTACGTGTATGGAATGAGCTGCCAAAGGATGTGGTGGAGGCTGGTACAATTGCAACATTTAAATGGCATTTGGATGGGTATATGAATAGGAAGGGTTTGGAGGGATATTGGCTGGGTGCTGGTAGGTGGGACTAGATTGGGTTGGGATATCTGGTTGGCATGGATGGGTTGGACCGAAGGGTCTGTTTCCATGCTGTACATCTCTATGACTCTATGAACTGTATCAGCTGCATTTGCCTTTCTAGTGTGTGGGGTGGTGGGGGGGGGTGATTGTCATTTGAAGGTACTGTACAAAAAGTCTTGGTGAGTTAACTCCAGTTGACATTGGTGGATGCGCTACTTTGTTCTAGATGATGGCAAGTTTCTTGTACATTGTTGGAGGTTCATCCATTGAGGCAAATCGAATAATCAAACTTCTGAGTTGCCCCTTGTGCATGGTAGACAGGCATTCATGAAACAAGAGGTAAACCTGTTACAGAATTCCTGGCCTCTGACTTGTTCTTGTAACCACTAGTAACCCCCAAGGATGTTAATAATGCCATTGAATGTCGTGGGAGAATGATTAGATTCTCTCTTGTAAATAGTCCTTGCCTAGCACTTGTGTAGTATTGATGATATTTGCCACATTATAGGCCAACCCTAGATGTTGTCCAAGTCTTGTTGCATATAGACTGGATCTGAGGAGTTCAAAGTGGTGGAGGGTGGTACAATTACAACATTTAGAAGACATCTGGATGGGTTTATGAAAAGAAAGGGTTTGGAGGGATTGGGCAGTCATCCATAAATATCCATACTTTGGATCATTTAATGGAGAAAGGGTGATTGATTCATTGATGAAGCAGCTGAAGATGCTTAGGCCTAGAATGCTACCCTCACACATGTAAACGTGTACAGTACAGGAAGTGGTCATTCAGCCCATTACAGCCAGGCACCAAAAATCTGAGTACATTAGACTAGAACAGCAATTTATTGTCATATGTATCTTTACAAAAATATTCAGTGCAAAGTTTTATAAGTCAACATACTGTGGCACTAAAATTAATGACAGAAGTCATAAATGAGAAGATAGAAAAAAGTTCACTGCAGTTCAATTATTGGGTCCTGCGGTCGGGGTACACTGGAAAACTGGGCTGAAACTGCCCCGCAGGCCCAGTCCGAGACCGTCCCAGCAAGCTGAGACAAGTCCTGCTTGCTGGGACTAGACCTTCACACTGGGCTGTCGGAATACCTGGAAGCCGTCAAAGAAACCTCCATGACAGAATGGGACCTCCACACCATGACAAAAATGCCACATTCGGAGACCACCCTGCTAGATGCCAAGCTTATACTGCCATTCCAGGCAGTTGGAAGCCACCTCACCCTGGCTGGCAGAAGTTGCCTTCTGCTGAAGTCGTTAAAAGAAGGAAAGGTATCATAATAAATGGAAACATTAAAAAAAAAGAAAGAAAAAAGAATGTAAAGCGGATGGAATAGATGAGCTTCTTGTATAGCTTCCCTCGTACCTTATCCTTAGTGAGAGCTGCTGCACTTACCTCTGCCCACTGACTCTCTTGAAGGTCTTGTGTGCTACTAGTGTCTTTCAAAATGCAGACCGATGCAAAGTTGTTGTGCCATTTCTCCATTTCCCATTACTACTTTTACAGTGGTCCAATTTTGTGTTTCTTACTTTTTATATATTAAAAAAACTCTCGTTTTTTTTAAATATTACTAGCGAGCTTACCCTCATATTTTATTTTCTCCCCCTTTATTGCCTTTTTAATTGTCCTTTGCTGATTTTTAAAGACTTCCTAATCCTCTGGCTTCCCTCTATTCTTCACCACATTGCATACTTTTCCTTTTGATTTTCTACTGTCTATGACATACCTCCTCAGCCATGGTTGCCGCCTCTTCCTCCTCTTAGTACATTTCTTTCTCCTCTTCCTTGAGATAAATTTCTGCTGTGCCTCCTGAATTATCCGCAGCAACTCCTGCCATGCCTGCCCGACATCTTCCCTGCTATGCTCCCTTTTCAGTCAACTCTGGCCTGCTTCTTCCTCCTGTCTTTGTAGTTACTTTTTCTTAATTGTAATAATATTACGGTACATCTTCGATTCCAGCTTCTCCACCTCGAACTGCAGGGTGAATTTTATCGTGTTGCAATAATTGGGATGTTCCTAGGGGTTCCTTCACCTTAAACTTTCTAATCAAGTCTGCCTCATTACACATTACCAAATCCAGAATTAGTTGTTCCCTAGTGGGCTATCCCATAAGCTGCTCGAAAGAAACCATCTTGTACCAAGGAATAAACATGTTTTCTTACATTTATAATTCTTTTCTGTATGACTCAAAAATGTGAACAATATGTAAAGACCTGAGGAAGAAAATGGAGGCCTTTGAAATGTGGATGCTAAAGCATATATGAAAAGTTTCCTATATATATCATGAGACAGTGAGAAGGTAGTTTAATTTGCAAGAGCAAATAGATCTCAAAAAGTGACATCCATTTCAAAAAAAGTCAGCACTTTGTCGTATTTTAGCTCTAATCAAATAGCCAAAGATCTCTTCTCAGATCAAAATGGTAGGCAGAGTTGAATAATGAATGTCACTGATTTGATTACATTTGAGCTGGAAAGGATTGGAGGATGTTATTAGATAGAGAAGCATGGTGTACCATGACAGCAGATTTTCTGGCAGATGAGTTACAAACCGCAGAAGTCTTTTCTTGCAATTTTCCTCACAATTGACAATCGTAACAAAGTTGGACAAAGGTTGTTATTTGTGAGGTATTTGAGGTATTTTTATTGCAAATAAGAAATAAAATATTCTTTGACTGCCATTAATTATTATGAAAAACAATTAGTGAAAACCCATAAAATTCTTATCACACAAGTGAAGATAATTCAGTTTTGAGCAAAGACATTATTTGCTACTTCAATGTATTTGGATCAATTGTCCCCAGACCATTTATTTGCAGCTCTATGCAAATAGCATCTAAATCTCATTATTACTTTGTGTTCAAAAATGCATAGTGTAAATGGGCAGATGCTTATCTCAAATCATTCCCAGAAGTAAAAGATGATGCTATCCAAATCATTTGGGAATAAATTTATTTTCTTCTTCAGACAGCCATCAACACTGGCACATCTGGTTAATTACATAAGTTAAATCATAATGGGCACTGAATGGTGTGACTCTGCTGGTAATAAAGGTACTTTATTGTCTGTATTGCACATTCCATGTGTAATCCAAATGTTGCAATAGGATGAAGTGATAGATCATTGTTTTTCACACGTTATTGTAGTGAGCAGAGGCAAGGTCATTCCTTCCGTTAGTAGAAATCTTCTTTCATGAGGACATACTAAATGTCACATTCAAGCCTGCGTCCCATTTGTTACTCTACTCTTGAAAGAATTGATGTCTTAATCACAATCTCTCACTTCCAGTGATAGTTTCATTAGTTCATGAAGAGCCTCTGTTAACAAATTAAAATAAAAAGGCAAAATGTTTGTGTAGTGCCATTATTCTATTTTGATTAGTTTGCTTAGCGAAACCCTGCATTTTCTATATCAAGTCTTGCATCTTTTCAAATTGGCTTAAAATCTAATTTTATTTGGGTATCTATGATGACTTTTCCAGCTCTTAATGACCCAATTGCGCTTGAATTTATAGTTGCATGGTTTTATATAATCTACTTGCAAAATATATCACCTTAAGTCTGTGATGTTTCTATTTGGACCTTAATTTAGCTCTTAGCAAATTTTAATGCACTCTTTTATTCCTCTTAAAATGCATAATTTGAACTGTTCTTGGCATTATTTTATCTTGCAAATTTTGTAGCTTGAACGGGAGAATAATTCTCGCTGCTACTCTTAAAGTAGAGTAATTATAGATTTAATAACTTAGTAAGATGTTACTTGTTCTGAACTGGAGTGCTTTCTGAAGTCTACATCTTCATTTCATTTGCATCAAGGAGATTGCCATATAGCAGAAATCCTAGTCAAGTGGATCAGAACTGAAAAATGTGGTTTCCAATGTATTGTTTTTCAGAGTATTTTCAATTGTGGCTCTCCCATAGAGCAAATTAGGAAATCTGACCAGTTAGTCATTTCCTACATTGCAAAGATTTTGGGTAGACAGAGTAGTGCATTACCCTGCTGTCTTTTGTGCCTCAGTGTTACTGTCAGTTTAGGTAAGTAAACCGCTGTCTCAATTATGATCTGAATTGATGCAAATGGTTGGGTTTTTTTGGAGTTGGTAGGGTGGCAGAGGGGTGTGTGATTGGCGGCTTCAGATGTGAGCTGCTTAGTCTCTCAAGTTGATTCTCGTTTGTTTTTGGAACAGTAGAAGAGTGGGTTGTCTTCTGTGAGACTTTATTTAGCTTTGTTGATGCAGAAGGTGCATTGAAATAACTTCACAGAGGCTAGTGTCCTATCATCAAGTCACACTTTATTTACACGTGAATAGTCAATGACTATAGTACTGCCTTATACAAAGTAAGACACCAGAATGTCAATATCTCTGACACACAACCTCCTTATGTCAACTCGTGCTCTCTAATTAGATCAGATTAACAGCCCCAATCAGAGAACTCATATTGTATGTGATTCAGCAGATGACGGAAGACGTTGCTACTCAATCCAGGGTGGAGTCAGAGGACCTTGTAGAAAGTGTGTTTTCTTTGTGTTGGTCATGTTTGGGAGAGTGGAGCAATCCGCCTTGATTGCCTGCTCATGATGCAGCATGCTGGGTAATGATAATTTGTTGATTATATGATCCTTACTTCATTAAGTGTCACTTATACTTTGCATTAATGCTTTATTTGGAATCTGTGGAAAACCTTGATAAACAGTTACCTATTGGCCAAAAATTTCAGTAAGCCTTTTATGGACACAACTATCTAATGTTGCCTTTAAACTTTGCGATACCTGATCATCAGCCTATCAACGAGGGGAAGGAGTGGTCGCAGATTCTATATGGAATGTTATGAGCTAAGTACTATTAATTTGGAGTAAATAATGCAAATCATTTGGATTTTACCGGAAACCTTTCATATTTGTTGTATTAATCTGGATTGCACAAATACCTCTATATACAAGGATCATAAATTTTACAGAGACACATTTTTGCTGGCAAAAACAAAAATAGTTGGAAAAGCTCAGCCTGTCTAGCAACATCTGTGGAGAGAAGTCAGATTTAACATTTCGGGTGAAGTGACCTTTCCTCAGCATTTTTGGCAGAACCTTTCTCAAAATATTTTCATCCTCTGCACATGATCCTTACAGCCTTTTTTGGAGTTTTCACATTCATTGACTACGTTAGTTTAACTCTAGCTTGAAATTAATTGCTGGAATAATGTAGGTTTCTTTTAATGATGTAGAACTTAGAAATGAACTTATACTGTTAAAAGATATGAAGACCGGCAAGTGAGATAATATCTAATACTGCATGATGTGACAATGCTGTCCCTTCGACAAAGTTGTGTTGTCTTTGTTTTTTTTCGAGAGGTATTAAAGGCAGAGATTCCGATATGTCTAGAAATGTCTACTTGAGAAGGCTTTTCAAGTTTTTTTTCTAAACACTTGTATAATGAAAGGAGAGTGGCCAGTTCTCCCAGTTCAGGGTTTGGTTTTAGCAAGGAGTCTTTTTGAGGCTGCTGGTCAAAGAAACAGCTCCATGCTGATCCTTTGTCTGACATTTCTCCTGTAAGAACCTGTATTGGTCTTTCCTTTTTTGCCAAGGGGGTGTTTATGGGGATATTGCAAGAATTTGGAACAGCATCATTAAGTTGCAATAAAGTCGATTGTGTTTTAAGATAGGTTAACTTAACCTAAGTTCAGTTTTCTTTTGTTAGTGTTTCATTCTGTGGTCTGTAAATAAATTCTGTTTAGTTTTTTTAAAACTCAATGCTATATTATATCTAATTTCTAATGTTCAGTCCTATTTCTGGCCAGATACTCATAGTCTTTTCCGTAAATGTGATAATTATTTTTCTGGGTGTCCTTTCAATTTACTTTCTACAAGTTTGAAGGGAGATGTTTGAAAGAGGACACCTCATTGCTATCTGCACTTGGTGCAAGTTAATTTATTACTGAATTTACCTTGTTCCATACTTACTCCATAAGTTTTATATCTTGCGAAGAACACTGGGTTCTCAGAATTTTTGAAACCTTGAACATGTTTCCCTTTTATTTCAATCTTCAGCAATGGAATAAGTAAATTATGCTAGTTCTTCCTCAATTCCAGACTCTTCTTAAAACACGTGTTATATTTTGCTGGAATTTTGAAAGATTTATAAATATTTCAACTTGATGTTGCATATACAAGGTTCAAATAACTTAATGAGTCTAGCATTAGTTAGATAGCATACTAACCTATGAGTTTGAATGTTGTTGGAAATCCATCTTGATAATGCAATGTGGGACAGAGGGAGTACTACATTATAAGAGATGCTGCAAAGCAAGGTTGAGAACCTGACACCTAAATAAATTCTGGGTCCTTTCCCTGTACTTAAACTTATCACTTTAATTACATTCCTTTTTCATTTGAATGAGCTGGAGACTTGCTTTATGCCGAATGCCCCTAGAAGACGCCGTTGCCTTTACTAAGAAGAGCAGGCAATTCTCAAAGGCACCAGGAGGATAAACATGGTACAAAATTGTAATGGATGCCAAGTCAGGCTACAGCACTCAACCCAGGATGAGTTGACCCTTCAAATGTCACAAAAAACACCTCTGGAACAATTCTGAAGAAACCACCAGCTAGTTTCCCATTCCTTCCCCTTACCCCTTGAAAATTGAGGTTTGTGCCAAGGAATATGGGATCCAGTGCCGCCTTCTGGGGATGTAGTTTCAAATAAGATCCATTCCGGCTTCCACTAGCGATTGAAAATCCAGACTATTGTCTTTTGAATGTTAGTCTATGCCCCATCTATCCTCTTAGGTGAGTGTAGTAAATCTCATGGCATTATATTCAAAAAATGCAGGGAGGTTTACCCTGCTATCTTGGCCAATAAATATTCCTTAACCACCTTAAAGATAAATGATCTGGTCATTATTTGCTGCTTATACAAATGCTCTATTTGTAAATTCACTCCATGGTTCCTGCATTGTAGCAGAAACTACATTTTAAAAGTAGTTCATTGTTTGGCGAAGGCGTTGAGATGTCCTGATCATGTTGGGCACTATATAAATGATTATATATTTTCTTTCTCACTGTGATTTTTTATTCACAATGTCTTAGTAACTGTAAATCTTGAGAAATTGAAACTGATCACATCTTAATTTGCTTTTAGCTGGATCCAATTGGCAAGATGAAGCAGTGTCAGCCCTGAGAGAAAATGGAAATAGGAAGTGGAAGTTAGGAGACAAACATGAGAGGGAAAAGAATAAAAGATTATATAGAGGTGGTGGCATTGTTGTAATATTACTGGACTATTAATCCAGAGCCCCAAGCTAATGGTGAAATTTTGAATTCAATAAGATCTGGAATTTAAAAAAAATCCAAACATTAAAAAAATCACTAGTCTAATAGTGAGTATGTAAACATTGCCAACTTTCATAAAAATCCATCTGCTTCATTAATTTCCTTTAGGCAAAGAAATCTGCCATCGTTAACCACTCTGATATCTGATGTACATGACTCCAGATTCAAAAATATGCTCAAGTCTTAAATGCCCTTTAAAATGACCAAGGAGGCAGTCAGCTCATTAACCAACAAATGCTGGCCTTAGCATTTATGCGCACATCCTGCATGTAAATTTTTTAAAAAGATAGGGCTCGTTTGGAAGGAGTGGGAAAGGTCTCAATTGGAGTATAACAATTGCAAAGATTTGTTGGCCTGATTGGTTGTAGTTTGTCAAAAAACTTGAAGGCTCTTAATTTGTGTTATTGAAAACAAGTTGTTTTTTTGTATTATACTGATTATTTAATGTGTTTGCTTAGACCAAAATATGCACTGCTGGATGAATGCACAAGTGCTGTGAGCATTGACGTTGAAGGCAAGATATTTCAAACTGCAAAGAATTTTGGGATCTCATTGCTTTCCATTACTCACAGGCCATCTCTATGGTGAGTAGCTACTCCATTACAAAAGCTGGAAAGAAAAATATGCACACACTCTGATCTGTTGCATCATTTTCCATTAGAAACGGGTTTGCAAGCAGAGTCTTGTTCAAGATACAGCATTATAAGACAGTAATGGATGAATGTATTAAATTTGTGTTGATGTACTATTTTAGCCTTTCTTACCTGAGCCAATGCATCAGATACTAAGAAACATTGAATTATATTAATAGGAATCATAATATATTCCAAATATTTTACTCAAAATTTAATGAAGTGCAGTAATCACAATTGATAATTGACTTGACCGCCAAAATATATAAAGAAAATATAAATGTCCAGTTTTTCTTTGAGACAATATTCAAATTAAAGTACAGTTGAAGTAATGGAAATTGAAAAAGTCAGAATTGATGGCAATTTCTGCAAGTTAAGTTCATGTAAATCAGGTCCATTATATGAAATGTCAAACTTTTTTTTATATTTGTTGACTTGATTGGGCATTATTTATGTTTATTATTTCCTGCAATGAGAGCACTATTTTCCTTTGGATAGCTGACATTGCTTAAAATCTGATTCTCTAGGAGTCTGCCAACATTTCTGTAGGCTGCCCCTTTTATAAAAGTGAAAACCTTCTGTTTTAAAAAGTTACAAAACAAGTAATGGCAAAATGTTCCAGGAAATTAACTATAAATTTTATTTTGTAATTGTTTTGTAAATGAATCCCAAAATAGTCTTCACAAATTCTTATAGGAATTAGCCTTTCCGCTATCAAGTACACCTGTGTTTCACAATCCCGCCATCTTCCCACCTTCCCCAATACTTTACTGACCCTATTATTTGGTTGCTCCAGGTCATTCCACTCATGGTTGCAGACCATAGCCCAACATTAGTTTTTTTCTCAGATCATTCTAAATGGACAGCGTTATGACACAGGGATAGCAAACCAGACCAAGTCAGACCCACTAACACTGGATTCACAATATGGTGTACAATCATACAGCAAGGAAACAGACCCATTGGTCCAACCAGTCGATGCCAACCATAATGCCAAATTAAACTAGTCCCATCTGCCTGCGCTTGGCCCATATTCCTCCGAGCATTACTTATTCATGTACTTATCTAAGTAATTTTTAAACATTGTAACTGTGCCCACATCCACCACTTCCTCTGGCAGTTCGTTCCATGCATAAACCACTCTGTGTAAAACAAAAAAGGTTGCCCTTCGTGCCTGTTTAAAATATTTCTCCTCTCTCCTTAAAAAATACCTCTTAGTCTTGAATTTTTTCACCTGAGGGAAAAGACACCTGCCATTCACCTTATCTATACCCCTAATGATTTTATAAATCACTATAAGATCACTCCTCAACCTCCTACGCTCCAGTGAAAAAGGTTCAAGCCGATCCAGCCTCTCTTTATAATTCAAATCATCTGTTCCCTGCAACATCCTTGTAAATCTCTTCAGAACCTACTCCAGCTTAATAATATCCTTACAATAACAGGGTGCCATAACTGGACATAATACTCCAAAAGAGGCCTCAGGGCTTATGCCCGAAACGTCAATTCCCCTGCTCTTCAGATGCTGCCTAACCTGCTGTGCTTTTCCAGGACCACACTCTTGATTTTGATCTCCAGCTTCTGCAGTTCTCACTTTCTCCTCACTAATATACTGTACAAACGCAACATAATATCTCAACTCCAAACACTTAAAGATTTGAGCAATGAAGGCAAGTGTACTAAACATTGTCTTAACCACCCTATCTCTATGTGATGGAAACTTCAAAAAATTATGTGCCAGAACTCCTAGGTCTGTCTGTTTTACAAAATTACCCAAGGCCCTAATTTTAATTGTGTAAGTCCTGTCTTTGTTTGTTTTAAAAAAATGCAAGACCTTGCATTTATCCAAATTAGACTCCATTGCCACTCTTCAGCCCATTGATCCAATTGATAAAATCTTTGTTATCTTAGATAACCTTCTTCACTGGCCACTATACCACCAATTTTGGTGTCATCTGCAAACTTACCAATTATGTCTTCTATATTCTCATCTACGTCATTTATATAAATAACAAACAAAAAGTGGACCCAGTCCCGCTCCCTGTGGAACACGCTAGTCACACGCCTCCAGTCCGAAAAAGAACCCTCTACCGTCACACTCTGTCTCCTGCCATTAAGACAATTTTGTATCCAATTGGCAAGCTCATCCTAAATTCCACGTGATCTAACTTTACTAATTAATGTACCATGCAGGATGTTTTAAAGGCTTTACTAAAGTCCAAGTAAACAATGTCTACCACCTTATCAATCTTCTTGAATACTTCTAAAAAAACTCAATCAAGTTTGAGACATGATTTCCCTCACACAAAACCATGTTGGCTTTCTTTGTCTGTCCAAATGCATATAAATCCTAACTTCCAGAATCACTTCCAACAACTTAATCACCACCGAAGTCAGACTCACAGGTCTGTAGTTCCCAGGCTTCTCTTTACATCCCTTCTCAAACAAAGGTACAATATTAGCCACATTCCAGTTATAGATACAAATATTTCTGCAAGGGGCCTCACAATTTCCTCCCTAACTTCCCAGAACATCCTGGGATGTACTAGATCAGGTCCTAAAGATTTATCCACCTTTATATTTTCTAAGGCCTCCAGTACTTCCACTTCTGTAATTTGAACTGTCTTCAAAACATCAGTATTTATTTACAAGTTCTCTTGCCTCCATCTCTTTCTCCACATTAAAAACCAACACAAAATATTCATTTAATATCTCTCCCATATCCTGAGGTTCAACACTCTTTGATCTTTAAGGGGCCGTACTCTCTCTAGTTGATCTTTTGTCCCTAATGCACTTACAGAATCTCTTTGGATTGTACTTAACCTTTTTTCCAAAGGCTGTCTCAGATCATTTCTTTGCCTTCTTGATGTTCCTCTTAAGAAGGCCCCTACACTCTTTATACTGTTCATGAATTCATTTGAACCCAGTTGTCTATATTTAATATGATTCTTGTGACTGGCTGGTTCAACAATTATTTTGACAATAAGTACCAAACTGTTATGAAGTTGCTTTAATGATACATTGTATTACAGCTACATGAGATTGTATCTTTCTTGAATTCTGGTCAATGCAAACATTGACCAGCACTGGCCTCCCCTTAATGGATTAATACAACATCCATGCAACCAACTGCCACACCTTGAGCATAACACATTCTGGTGCCAAAACATCTGCAATAATTAACCTGCACTTATCTTTCTAGGCCAGTTCCTAAATACAAAATACCAGTTTGAATTTTCTGATTTTTTAACAAAATGCAAGCTGATGTTAAAAATTCAGTTTGATTCTTAACTTCAGCCCACAGTTCCAAACCAAAAATTAGAAAAATAAAGAAAAAGCAGTGATGGTCTGAACAATAGCTTCTATTCAGCTAATTCTAGAGCCTGCCATAATAGTACAAATATCCTTCTGTGAAGATTGAGTTTTCAAACATTCATTCCAGTCATTCTTTGAAGCTTGATGAAGTAATTGAAGATGATCAAGATAAAGATTGATTTAAGTACTAATGACATCAATGGAAATGTCGTTAGCACAGGAACACGTAGTTAAAACAGACCAAGTTAAAAATCAAACAACACCAGGTTACAGTCCAACAGGTTTATTTGGAAGCACTAGCTTTCGGAGTGCCACTCTTTCATCAGATGGTTGTGCACCTGATGAAGGAGCGGCGCTCCGAAAGCTAGCACTTCCAAATAAACCTGTTCGACTATAACCTGGTGTTGTGTGATTTTTAACTTTGTCCACCCCAGTCCAACTCCGGCACCTCTAAGTCAATGGCGACCATTGACACCTTAAAATAGACAGCCATGATCTAAAATGGTAGAACAGGCTTGAGAGAATAGCCTACTTCTACTTTAGTGTTCCCAATTTTGCCATGATACATAAATTGGTTTAAGCAAGCTTCAATTTAATTCATCATCTGTTGATGTCCACATCATTACTTAGAATAGTTCAACACACAAGACCTTTCGGCTTATGTCTGTGCTAGTCCCCTGAAGGAGTAATTCATCTCTTCACTACTACCTTCTTATAGCTTTGCACATTCTTTTCAGATAATAATTCAATTTCATCTTGACTGAACCTATCTCTATCAAACTGCCAGGCAGTTCTTGAGCACTTGCTGTATAAAAATGTTTTTCCACATTCCATCATTGTTTCTTTTGCCAACTAACTTAAATCTGTGCCATCTGGTTCTCTATCTTTGTCCCAAATTATCATGTCCAAAAGCTTTCCCACCACAAAGGTATGCCTGCAGTGGTTGGGTTTATCTTTATACCCTAATTTGAACAAGGGAGTAACATCTATAATTCTCTGGTCCTCTGGCACGGTCCTGATTCAAAGAGTGACTGGAAAATTATGGTCAGTATCTCCAACAGTTCCTACTGTTGCTGCCCTTAATCTCCTTTGGTGCACCTCTTCCAGTTTGAATTAACTTTAAGTATAGACAGCCTATTAATACCTCATCAGTTTTAAATACTTAAATGAACTTCTTCTCTTCCACTGTGACTGTACAGTATCTTCTTCCTCAACAAAGACAGATGTATTCAGCTGGTACCTCAGTCATGCCCCCATGTAAAAATTTACTCCATTCCTCCTTTTACCACCTCTTCACTATTTAATTGCCCATAAAAGACTTTTGCTTTATGTATTTGCTTTTTCAAAACCCCTCTCATTGACTTGGACTTGGATTGGCTTGGATCCCATTTACTATCCCCTGAGAAAAAGAACAGGAAATGACATCACAATAGGAAATTACATCATTAACCCAAGGAAACCCAAACATATAAATAGAAAGCAGGAAACACCAGTAGCACTTCATCCAGAGACTCACTGAAGATGTTACCTTGTATGGTGATGAAACTTATGGCTCAATGAGCAAACCTACATCCAGAACCTCAACCTGAGCTATAAATCTTCTCAAAACCCTCGCTAAACCCTCTCATAATAAATTTGGTCTGGCTCTTGGCTACATTATTCACCTGATGTGTATTAAGTAATCTTCTCTTCATCTTAATTTTGATTCTGTTTTGTCATCCAGGAGCTGTAGATTTGTTTGCCCTACCCTTACTCTTCAAGGGACTATATCTTCAAAGTGCCTGAACCATCTCTTTAAATGTAGCCAATTGTTAAGTAGCTGTCTTGCTTCTGAACTGTTATACTCCATTGCAATTGACTTTTACCCTGTTCCTTTGTCTTTTCCAAAGCCAACAAAAACCTTGCAAAACATTGGGACGGCACAGTGGCACAGTGGTTAGCACTGCTGCCTCACAGTGCCAGAGACCCGGGTTCAATTCCTGCCTCAGGCGACTGACTGTGTGGAGTTTGCACGTTCTCCCCGTGTCTGCGTGGGTTTCCTCCGGGTACTCCGGTTTCCTCCCACAGTCCAAAGATGTGCAGGTCAGGTGAATTGGCCATGCTAAATTGCCCGTAGTGTTAGGTAAGGGGTAACTGTAGGGGTATGGGTGGTTTGCGCTTCGGCGGGTCGGTGTGGACTTGTTGGGCCGAAGGGCCTGTTTCCACACTGTAATGTAATGTAATCTAATCTAATCTAAAATCTAATTACAGCGCAGTACAGACCCTTCGGCCCTCAATTTTGCGCCAACCTGTGGAATCAATCTGAAGCCCATCTCACCAACACTATTCCATTTTCATGACCTTCTGATACAATGATTCCTGTCCCTTAAATGTTCTCCTATTGACACTTTGTCCACTTGGCCCTAGTTCCAAAGCATTACGTCCAGCAATGCTGCCTGTGTTATTGGACTGGAAACACACTATTCTAGAAAATTCTTCTGAACACAGTCTAGACATTCTTTTCCCTCTGTTCTCTTTATATGACGGCAATACTATCATCCCAGTCCATGTTCAGATAATTAAAGTCTCCCATTATAATTAGTTTATAACTTTTGAATAATGTGCAAATAGGGAAGTCATCAAATTATTTCACAGACATCTAAATAATATTTTACATATATTCTGCCAATCTAAATTGCAACTGAGTACTACTACTTTTGTTTTACATCTCCTACATATCTGTCTATGCTCTGCATTCCTTTTCCTAATTTTTGCAATGCATTTTTGTGAACTCTTATTACATACCTTATGAATCCACATGTACATCTATTAAATTTACAGGAAGAAACCTTTTCTTTTCAGTGAACAATGCCGTAAGAAATCAACTTGTATTGATGGAAATTTAATTTCCTCCAAAATTGCTGGAATATCTTCCTGAACATTGCACTTCTTGTAGAATACAAATGGCTATTATTAAGTTACTGAATGATATAAAGGAAGCTGATGCATTTTCTCAAAATAAATTGATCATGATACAGAAAAGCAGCAAAAACAAGTCAAATGGTTTGTTTTAATCTGAAGTTTCAGTATTTGTCAGTTGGAAAGCAAATCTGTAAGATTAATTTGATTTGATGTTTATAGGAAATACCACACACACTTGTTACAATTTGATGGGGAGGGTGGCTGGCGATTTGAGCAATTGGACATTGCTACTCGACTTTCACTGGCTGAAGAAAAGCAGAGACTTGAGTCTCAACTGGCTGGAGTGCCTCAAATGCAGCAACGACTGAATGAACTGTGCAGAGTTTTGGGAGAAGATTCTGTACTAAGAACCACTGAAATTGAAGAATAGTGACACTGAAAATGAATGTGAATAACATGACAAAAAGATTTACAAATGAATTGCATGAGACAAACAAACTAAATAAAACAATCTCCTATTTATTAAGGATCAATAACTAGTTTCTTCCAGTACAACAAATAACCTTATATTTCCTTTGAAATACTGTGATGTGTTAACTCTCTTTTTACAGGTTTATGTTACTGCATTGTTAGAATTTAGTTAATTTAAAGACATTTTCTTAAAAATATTATGAATGTTATGAGGAGACTAAAATTTATATTCTGCCAGGTATTGTTCCCATTCTTTAAATGCAATTAAAGGTTCTGCATCAATTGTTTGAACAAAAATATCATGAAGTATCATCTGGTACAGCAAGTGGCCAGCTTAGATTTTCAAAAGGATGATGTCACCTCAGCACTTGTTTAGCACTGTGCCCAGGATGTTCCTTTATAACTAATATACTTTTTCTATTTTAATTCTAAGAATTCAGTGTTTGAGGAAAAGAGGAGAGGTTCTTCACTATGTTTTTGATTTTCAAAAAATTGAATAAATGCAGATCTCAACAGTAAAAGATCAAGAACTCTAACCATGTTTTAACATGAATATCCATTCCCTTTTTGCTCTTATTACAGAACTGAAGTAAATACAACTTCATTTCTTGCAACTCCCATCTGCCACTGTATGCTTTCTCTGATTCTTGGTATTTCAAAAAATAAGACTGTTTACCTTTAATATTAATAACCACTATAGTTTATATAAAACATGGATCTTTTGCTACAACAAAAGTAGTATTATTTGGACATGTTTATCTGCATTTTACAATGGGACAGTCTAATAATGGAGTTTAACTCCTCACAGAATTTGTTTTCTCTCTGTATTTAGTATTCTTCACACTTGCACCTGGAAACCAAGTCTTTGTATTATTTCCTGTTCTTAATTCTTTGAAGAATGGAGCTACTGAATTTCTTTGTTGCATCCACTTTGATTTGTTCATTCCCCATCAGGATGGTGTAATTGGTGAATTTTACAACTAATGATTGGCCAACAGGACATGGTGCAGGCTTTCTTTGCATCTGTCCTGATACAAAAAAACTGAGTGCAAAGTGTTCCATCTAGAGTTTATGAAACTTGTGCACAGAGGAAAATTATAGTTCAGATGACAATCAAAGCCAGTATTTAAACCTGTAAGGATAAATGTCAGTCTAAAATGTATCATTGGAGCTCCTGGGTGTCTTTTTCTATTTGCTTTTAACAAAAACATGTTGCTTTTGAAGTTGCATTTTTATTCATTGTATTAAATCATCATTGGTCCATTTTAACTTTTTGTGTTTATGTAAGTGAGATTGAATTCTAAATAAACAGGTCATTTATATCGATGTGACAAAGCTTGCTTCAATATTTTTTTAAAAAAGGAATTAGACCATTTTCTGTGTCTGGGACAGAAATTGCCAGTAATATTCTGTCTTTGATTGCATGTTTGTATGCTGTAGAATATTGGTTTCCCACAAGTATTGTTAGTCCAGTTAATTATACTACAGCACCTCAACCCAACTTTATATTCTCAATCTCTTTTGCATAATGCATGCAGTCATATAGCAAGTAAGTCAGTTCTGTAAAAGTATTATGGCGTAGCAGTTCCAACAAAATATTCATATGGCTGGACCAGGATGTGACAGATAAAAAGCAGGTGCACAGGAAACAAGCAAGACTATTTATCCTCATGTGAGTTACAAATTAATTGCATTTTATGCTGTGATGGAAAAAAGTACAAGAAACTTTGGTTTGAAATTCGTCTCTAGTAGTGATGCAAAATAAGCAATCCCATACAGCTCACTATATTCATTTCTATCGCAGTCTGTGAAACAGAATATCAGCTTCTGCATTTAATGAGCAGCTGAACCATGCTTTCTGATTTGTGCAACTGCCTGAAACAAATATCTACCCCTACATGTTTTGAATGTCTATAATTTTTGACGTAATTCTGGTCAATTGATCAAATACCAAATCTCAAGTTTGGAAATTGTAGGCCCAAATATAGTAAGCTTGAGAGTAGATAAGGGAAAATCTATGTGATCAAGGCTTACTTTGGATAGATATAGTCAAATTATGAAAAAAAATGGATGAGGTAATGCACAACTGTAGGTCAAAAGAAAAGCAGCTACTCAAGATTTCTTAAATGTGGTCTTCTGCTTCTAACAGCTAATATTAGCCAGTCTTTCTTTGAATTTTTAGACATGGTAAAGGGAATTGGACTAACATGCAGAAATGTAATATTAAAATGCAGCAGGCAGTATTTTTAATATTTCATAATTTACCAACACAGGCAATATTTGTATATGATGATAAATTTCAGTATACTTGAAATACCACTATATCAGCTTCCATTTTGTACTGTTTGGAATTAATACGTAACCTGACTTGTAAATATCTTCAGAAAGAATAGCTTTTGCACAGTGCAGAGGGCAAATCGTTTAATCTGAATCAAAAATTTACCTCAAATGAATATGAACTCTGTTCTGACATTTAAATTGCTGTTTTATTTCATCTGTAAGTAAATGCACCATATTGTATTGTATTTTGGACAACATACTAGTTTCATTGTTAAATTACAATAATTAAAATTTCTTATTTATCATGAACATTTTTCCATTTTTTTTTTAACTATAAAGTGAATCTTGTGACTTTTAAAGTAAATCAAAGCAGGAAGGGTTTGCACTTATACAACAACTTTTGTGTCCTCAGCGTGCCTAAAACGCTTAAAAGCCAACGATGTACTTCCGTAAAGTTGTTGTGGTTCTGTTCGCCGAGCTGGGAATTTGTGTTGCAGACGTTTCGTCCCCTGTCTAGGTGACATCCTCAGTGCTTGGGAGCCTCCTGTGAATTATTTCTGTGATCTTTCCTCAGGCATTTATAGTGGTTTGAATCTGCTGCTTTACTTCTGTAAAGTATAGAAATACAGCAAATGTGAAGACAACATGATCCCACAAACAGCAGTAAAATAATAAATAATGTGAGTTTTCATGACGTTAGTTGAGGAATAACTATTAATCAAGGCAGTAGGGAACTCCCAAGCCCATCAAGTTGTACAGAATGATATATTTGGTCCATGTCCAAAGAAGGGGTCACATTTTAATCTCTAATAAAAGAATCTACATCTCGCATTACAACTTTCAGGTTTGTACTGAAATGTTGCCTGTATTGCATATCTGAGTCTACAGTAAGATTTGAACCCACAATCGTTCAAATGAAAACATCATGGTTTTGATTTAGCCCAGTTGGTTGAATTGCTAGTTTGTGATGCAGAATGATGGCAATAGCATGGGTTCAATTACCGCACCAGCTCAGGCTACCCTGAAGGTCTTGTTTTCTCAACCTCTCCCTTTGCCTAAGGCATCGTGACCCTCAGATTAAACCACCGCCTCATCCACGACTCATCCACCGCCAAACCACAACAACCCGACGGTCGGAGGAGGAGCGTCTTATCTTCCGACTGGGAACCCTCCAACCACAGGGGATGAACTTGGACTTCACCAGTTTCTTCATCCCCCCTCCCCCCACCTTGTCTCAGCCGGATCCTTCCAGCCCGGCACCGCCTTCCTGACCTGCAGTCTTCTTCTTGACCTCTCCGCCTCCACCCTACTCCGACCTATCACCCTCACCTTGACCTCTTTCCACCTATCACATTTCCAACTCCCCTCCTCCAAGTCCCTCCTCCCTACCTTTTATCTTCTCCTGCTGAACACTCTCTGCTCATTCCTGAAGAAGGGCCTGTGCCCGAAACGTCGAATCTCCTGTTCCCTGGATGCTGCCTGACCTGCTGTGCTGTTCCAGCAATAAAGTTTCAACTTTGATCTCCAGCATCTGCAGACCTCACTTTCTCCTCTCAGATTAAACCACCTCCTAATGAGAAAGCAGCCCAATAGACTGGTAGGACTATAACAACTTTACACTTACCTTGGTACTGTTCACTGTAAAACATTTAAAACTAGTTGATTCTTTGTTAGTTTTTAGCAAATAGAGAAGCATGATTTTCTATATCAGACACTGACTGAAATTAGCAGATAAAGCAAGATTTTACTGAACAAATTGTTCTATAATGTATTTACTACAGACTGGGCATGTCATTTTGCTGTTCAGGTGCTGCAAGCCCAACAAGAGTCAATCAGGATGTTGAGGTATTATTCATGGCAGTGATTAATGCTCTTCTTGCTCCCTGCCTCCAAACCTTCCAGGCCTACCCAGCCAGAGAAGACACACCCAATGAGTTAAACGCCTTTGTCAACGTATTAAATTCTGCTTTTTGATTTCATCCCCCTCTCTGGCTATGTTAGAAGACTAAATCAGATGGTTTGTGGTGTGCTTTTTTCCTGAACTGTGCACATAACTTCTTCACGAAGGCTATCTGCTTCCAAGTCCACCTTCATATTTCTCAACTTTGTCCAGATCTCAGATGAAATCCATATGTATTCCAATTTTACTGTACCTCACTGACAATAAAGAAATCAATCAATACTATCTTACTGTTATCGATTTCACTGCTCCTCATTCCAGACTATCACATGAAACTTTTGGAAGCTCAAGTATATCCAAAACTCTGACTGTATCCTAACTCCTGCCTCCTATCTTTTACCCATCATCTATACGTTCACTGACTTAGAACAACAATGGCTCAATTTTAATATTCTCGTCCTTGTTTTCAAATTCTATGGCCTCACCCCTCCCAATTTTTAAAACTCATTTAGCCTAACAATTTCCTTTGATCTGTGTGTTCATCTGGCATTTTACACATCTTTTAAGAGCAGCTTATTCTCTGCTACCTGTTGCATTTGCCCCAAGCTCTGAAACTCCCCCTCTGAACTTTTGTACCTCTCTTCCTCAAAAACTTACCTTTTAACTTTGTGATAATTTCTATGTTGATTCAAACAACTCTCACGACTCGTGGCTCCATGCCTGTTTTCACGATAGACCAGGTGGAAAAGCTGCACAGGGTGGGGTGAGGTGACTTAATAAGGACTAATTGAACATCCAACACTCTGGAGTGTAACCATAACTGATTACAATAAAAACCTTGTCACCACCCACAATCAGCCAAGAATTAATTTGCTGGATTAGAAAGAGTAATGGAAAATGTATGATTATATGGAAAGTAGGAAAATGCAAGAAGATTTTCTCCCCCCCCCTCCATCTAGCAGAGACATTATGGACCAAATGTCAACTATCAGAGTGCACAATGCTCGACATCGCTTTGCTGATATTGCTGACTTGCCCAGGTGCCACTGTTTGACAGGGATGGAAGATGAGGACTATAATTCCTTGCCAAAATCCCTGTGATAAACAGAAATGAAAGGTGAGGACAATCTTACATACCTATGGGCCAGTGTTGAACAGGCATGAAAGGAAGGGACAGTACTTCATTGGCCAAATTTAATGTTGAAGGGGGAGAAGTGTTAAGGTGAGCTCAGTCCTACCTTGCCCAGTTGTCTATGTTGAACAGGGATGGAAGATATGCAGGGTGTTACCTTGCTCAGGTACAGATGTTGAAAAGTGGTAAAAATAGGGACAGCCCTAGTTTGCCCAGGTGTCAGTATTGAACAGGGGTGAAGGGTGAGCTCAGTGCTACCTTGCTCAAGTGTCACTGCTGAACAAAAGTGGAAGGAGATGATAGGTACTACCTTGTCCGGGTGTCAGTGTTGAACAAAAGTGGAAGATGAGCTTAGGACGCCTTGCTCCAATATCCGTTTTAAGCAAAAGTGGAAGGTGAGGACAATATAACCTTGTCCAGTTGACAAATGTCGATCGGGGTGGAAGCTGAGGATGGTGCTACCTCATCCAGGTGTCACTATCAATTGGGGTGGAAGCTGAGAATGGTGATACCTCGTCCAGGTGTCAATGTCTATCTGAAGTGGCAGGTGAGGACAATGCTACCTTATTTAAGTGTCAGTGTCGATCAGAGGTGGAAGGTGGGGACACTTACCTCATCCTGGTGTCGTTGTCTATTTGGGATGGAAGGTGAGGACAGTGCTACCTCATCCAGGTGAGCTCGACCCTGCACGTCACAATAACGGTCAGCGCCGTGATTGGTTGTGGGAGCCGTCTATCACAGATGAGGCGGGTTACCTTTGCCCCCGCCATCTCCCCCACCCCTCCATGTTTTAAATCGCCACTGGCTTCGTTCTCATTTCATTTTTGATGATAAAGATCAGATTTGATTGGAAACCCGATCCGGAGAAGCGCTCGGTGGCACCGCTGCTGCTGCTGCTCCTTCCTGACGCACCTGACAGCGGAGGCGGGCTGGAGTGAGGAGGGAAGGCGGTCTAAACCCTGCCCGGCCCCCCGGCGCGGCCAGGCCCAGCCCCCAGACTCCGTCTCCCCGGAGGCCCAGCCCCCCCACACCAACCTGCCGAAGCGAGCGCATTGCGACGCCAGCCCAGGCCGAGGCGGGTGGCCCGGTGCCCTGAGAGCTCATTGACGACGGCTGCAGGAGGGGAGGCCGGGCTGAGTCCAGCCCCTATCCTCCCCTCCCCCATTCCCTGTCGCTGTGATTCAGCTCTGAGCTCCCATGGCTCCCGCTCGGCTGTGCTGCTGCTGCTGGTACAGGTAGCAGGGAGTTGCTGCACCCACAGGAGCCGCTCGAAGCTGTGACACTGAAAGGTTTGGATTGTCAGGATCGGCTCGGGAATTAGAGACAACGCAATGGCGGCGCCTGCTCAGGATGACTGCTGTGTCCGAGTTGCTGTAAGGTGAGGGGCGGCGGCCAGTCTATTCTTCGTGATCGGTGTATCTCCTCAGCAAACCGCTCTCTCCTGCTACCTATCGTTCACATACACAGGGCCTATTAAAGTCTGCGTTTTTACTGTTTGATCGCGGCAGGACTGCAACATCGTGTTCACAATCTTGGCTGCAGAATTAAAATATCTTTCTGCAGCGTGCATGCACGTCCTTAAGGATTCTACTGTCGCATGTAATATATTGGTCAGATTTAAACTTGGAATTGCTAGATCAAGATTATTGAATTCATAAACTTTTTTTGCGTTTTTTCCCCCTCTGTAGCGCACTCAGTTCGTGGGATAAAGAATAGCCCTATTTTCAAATATATCACCTACCATTTTCCCTCCGTCTAAATTGCGTATGGTTGACAAATGATGTACTTTTTTTTTCTGGGGAAATAAATGTCTCCACATTTTTTTTTGCATAGCGTTCAAGAGCATGCCAGTTTCCACATGTAGCCCTATGATGTCCAGCTCTACCTAACCACACCGTCTCTCACGACCTTTGATTTGTCACTCTTGCTCGTGTCAACGTTCGCTACTGGATAAATAGAAATACTCCCAAGTCATTGCTGTTGATGCTGTCCCCGGTCACTATCAGGCCATTTGCAGCTTGGGTCGTACAGTGGTTAGGTTAGAGTGGTGCTGGAAAAGCACAGCCGGTCAGGCAGCATCCGAAGAGCAGGATGCTGCCTGACCGGCAGTGCTTTTCCAGCACCACTCCAATCTAGACTCTGACTTTCAGCATCTGCAGTCCTCACTTTTGCCTCGTACAGTGGTTAGTACGATTGCCGGGTTCAATTCCGCCCTCAAGCGACTATCTGTGGGGTATGCACATTTTCCCGATGTGCGTCTGGGTTTCCTCCCACAGTCCAAAGATGTGAAGGTTAGATAGATGGACAATTTACCATGGCCAATAGTGTCTAGGGATGTATAGGTAGGTGAATTAGCCATGGGAAATGCAGGGTTACAGAGATAGGGCAGGAGGTGGGACTGGGTAAGATGCTGTTCAGAAGGTCAGTAGGAACTCAGTGGGCCAAATGGCTTGCATCCACACCTAGGGAACTCTGTGATATGCAACCTTGGCATATCAGAGAATGCTGGAAAAGCTCAGCAGGTCTAGCAGCATCTGTGGAGAGAAGTCAAGAGCTAAGTTTCAGGTCAAATGACCCTTCCTCAGATCTGAGTTAGTTCCTCCAGTTCTGAGGAAGGATTGCTCGACCTGAAACATTAACTCTGATTTCTCTCCCCAGATGCTTCCAGACCTGCTGAATTTTCCAGCGATTACTGTTTTTGTTTCAGATTTATAGCATCCACAATTATTTTATTTAGTTTCTTCCAGAGATCGACTTTGGACCTTATCCTTTTACAATAGGCAGATTTGGCAGTCATTTCCATCATCATTTCTGTCTGCTTCATCTTAATTTATTGGCTGAAATCATTGTTCATGTCTTTTGTTACCTTCAAACTTGATTGTTCCAGTGCTCAGTTCCCATCACCCTCTTGTTTTCTACCCACTATAGCTTGGAGTCATCCAAAAACTCTACCATGACTGTGTAACTTGCACATAGTCAAATTCTTCTATTACACTAATTTTCAGAAACTATTTTGGCTCCTCGTACAACAACATCTGTTATGAAATTCTAATTTTCCTTTTCAAACCCCTTTATGACTTTGACTTTTCTCTGTAACATTGCTCTTTTTCAGATCTTTGTACTGCTATTCTGACCTTCCATGTGTTTGTGTTGCTCCATTGGAAGCTATTGCTTAATGTCTATCAAAGCGCTGAATTCTATATTTTTCTCTCTCTCTCTCTCTCTGTCTCAACCTTCATCCTTTTTAAGATGCTTGATAAAATACTACTTCTTTGGTCAAGCTTTTTGATATATCTCCAGTGTATCTTTGTGTGGTTTAGCATCATATTCTGTTTAGCATACCTGTCTAGTGTCTTGGGTGCTTTTTGAAGTTAAAGTTGTTGTATAAATACATCATCTCCTGTACCGGTTTGTCACAACTTGACCACAATTATAAGCCATGATTATTATGTTTATTTTTCTTCATTCTAGATAATCTTATGAGATTCCTATCATTAATCACTCCTTAAGCAGATCTTGCATCTCCTTTTGATTGGTGTGCCTTTATCTATTCGGTATCAAACTGGAGGTAGAATCTGATTATTAAACTAAAACATTTATTGCTTATATTGTGGTTTGATCTTTGTGATAAACTTATTACAGTGCAAAAGTGTTCTAAAAGGTTCTTGTCTCTAGAAGCAGCAAAGACATTTAATTGGCATTAACTTTTCATTTTAATATTAACTGTCGAAGAGTGGTACCTTTAATCTTAAAACCGGAATCACCTGAGTATTGAGCTGATGAGTACCTACCCCATTTTAAAGTGGCCTACAGCACAGAAAAAGGCCCTTCTGTCAGTTGAATCTGTACTGGTCAAAATTAACCACCGAACGACTTGGGTTATATTCTTGTGTAACTTGGCTTAGCAAATCTAAATCTACAGTTTTAGATTCCCATCATCCTACTGAGATATTAAAGGGTTAATTTGTTCTGCTGATCTGCAGGAAATTGGATGTCCTGAGGCTAGGGTGGGATGCCTCTAACTTAAAGGTAGATTGCAAGGAATTTATATTCCCATCTCTTGTCATTCTGAGCCACTTACATGGCCATTTCCTAGTTATTCAGAGTGAATTTACATTATCATCCCCTACTCAGAAATCAATAAGATCATTGCAGTTGGAATTTTGACTATTTCCTGCAGTTAAACAAGATTTAAAACAGATTTGACCATTTAGGGGTGATTTACATTATATTGTTTCTGGAAATGATGTGGTCACTGCATTGTGTCTTCAGTGCCATGTGACTGGGAGATTGTGTTGTGGGCATTACTGACTGATGTAAAGATCTTGTATAAAGGAAGGACTATTGGTTTGTTCACAGATCTTTGACAGGGCTCCAAAACCCTGCGAAGTGTGTTAAAGGGTTTTTGCAGAAAACTTGTTCTGTACTGTGCTTAATAAAATTTTAGTTGTTCACAGAAGTTGACATGTTTCAGTTGTAAAGATCTCAAGAAAAAAAGAACCTAACACTGTGGGTTAAAAAATGTTTAGATTAGATTGGATTCCCGACAATGTGGAAACGGCCCCTTCGGCCCAACCAGTCCACATCGACCCTCCGAAGAGTAACCCACCCAGACCCATTTCCCTCTGACAAATGCACCCAACATTATGGGCAATTTAGCATGGCCAATTCAACTGGCCTGCACATCTTTGGACTGAGAGGAAACCGGAGCACCCAGAGGAAACCCACACAGACACTGGGAGAATGTGCAAACTCCACATAGACAGTTGCCCGAGGCTGGAATCAAACGTAGGACCCTGGTGCTGTGAGGCAGCAGTGCTAACCACTGAACCACCGTGCCACCCTCCTCCTCTTTTAAAACTCCTGTCGACTACCTTAAATCTATGCACTCTGATCATTGATTTCTCGACAAAGGAGAGCTATTTCTTGTTGACTATGCCTGTCATAATTTTATACTTCTCAACCATGTTTCCCACCACTGGCTCCAGTTCTCTGTGCTTCAGGGAACACAGCCTCAGTCTATCCAAACTTTTTGAATAACTAAAATTCTCCAGCCAATGCAACATCCTGGTAAATCTTCTCTGCACCCTCTCCAGCGCAATCTCATCACTCCTATAATGTGGATTCTAGAACTGCACACTAAGCTCTTGTTGTGGCCTAACCAACCTTTTATACATCTGCTCCCTCCTCTTAAACTGTCTGGCTTGGCTAGCAAGGGCAAGTATCCCAAATGCTGCCTTAATCACTTATCTATCCACCCTGCTAACTGAAGGGGCGACACATTCTCCTACAACCAAGATCCCTCTGATCTTTTTTACTTTCCAGGGTCTTACCATTGTGTTCCCTTGCCTTGTTTGTCTTGCTGAAATGCAAAAGTTTACACTTAGCTAGATTAATTTTCATTTGCCACTGATGAGCCCATTTGACCAGCCCTTCCATGTCCTCCTGTATCCTCCTCACTAGTTATCACCCAACCAATTTTTTTATTACCTATGAATTTACTGAACAGTACTCCTTCGTTCAAGGCTAAATTGCTTATTTATGCTACAAACAATGAGGGCCTGCAGACCCCGCTGGATACTGGCTTCCAGTAACAAAAACAACCATCAATCATTATCCTCTGCTCCCTGCATTCAGGAGAAAGTGAGGACTGCAAATGCTGGAGAGTCAGATTCGAAATATTCTGTATTCTGTTTACCAAATTTACTTAGATCTCGTGACCACTTCCTCAAACAACTTTAGTTATAGCTGTCAATCAAACTACTAAGAATTATTACGGATGCTTCGAATTATTTAATTGAACTAATTAGAATACCATAATCAATTTGACCAGTTTCAAATATTATCTATGAGAATGGTCTCGATCTAAGTACAATTAAAATACATAAAGCGGAACCATCTTCTGTGATCTGCTTGTTTACTTGAATGCCACTGTATCCTTAGGCTGCTTAATAGTGTTTTATGGGTGAAGATGATCTAAAATTGATGTTACATGTAGAATAATCAGTCAAGCTTAATCTCTTAAACCTTATTTTTGTTTTGAGGTTGGGCAGAGTTATTTCTCAGTGTAGTTGTAAATCAATAAAATATTCGATAATTTTCATTACCTATGCAACAAAAGTTTTTTAACATAATACACAAGATCTTGATCTTTGACAAGTCCATGAAAATGTAGCTATTGCAGTTATACAAGTGAAGCATCTGAAGGGTTGATGAACCAGTTTGAGATCAGTGTAACAAAGAAATTCAAAAGGGTGTTGTCAAGTCCAAATGATACGAAAGATAAGTTTGAAATGAGAAAGATCATTTAACTCATAAGACATCAGTTCCACAGCCATGTACATGCTACCCATGTAAAATACATTCCAAATACTCCATTTTAAATTTACTTGTGTTATTAACAGCACATGCTACTGCTTCTAAGAGCATAGCTCAGAGGCAGTTTACAAGGGTTGCCTGAGTTATCCTTATGATGCTAGGTTTGGGCATTTTAAGCTTTGAAATACTGCGGTGGGAAATTTGAGAATCAATCTTTAAAGGGTAAATATTTAATTTTCATTGATCCTGTTGTGTCTTTCTCTGTGAGACAGTATGCCAGTTTGAGGTGTGCTTTTATCAATGGCTGGTGTATTATTTGAGTTAGAAATCACTGTTGATGAGATCTGTGGCCTGTTCAAGGAAACAGTTTTCCAATTTTGCAGTTTGTGCTATTTGTGTAATGGAACAGAGCATAATGTAAACATATGTTTATGCAGTGATAGCTCTGTCTTGCAGTACAGTAATAGAATAAATAGAATGTGTTGTACTCTGTTTTATCCCAAGAAATTGGTCCTTTTTCTTTGGTAAATTACCCTACTCCTGGCACCTTTCCCTGCAACTGCAGGAAGTGCAAAACTTGCGCCCACGCCACTCCCCTCACCTCCCTCCAACGCCCCAAGGGATCCTTCCACATCTCTCAGAAATTCATCTGCACCTCTCCCAATGTCATTTACTGCATCCGTTGCACCTGGTGTGGTCTCTACATCTGAGAGACAGAATGCCTTCTTGCGGGTTATTTCAGAGAACATCTCTGGGACACCCACACCCACCAACCCTACAGCCCGTTTTGAACACTTCAACTTCGGCCGCCACCGTCCCCGCCCCTGCCCCCACCAAACTCCATCAAGGACGTACAGGTCCTGGGACGCCACCACTGCCAAACTGTTACCATCCAGCACCTTGAAGAGGAACACCTCATTCCGCCTTGGGACCCTGCAACCACATGGGATAAATTTGGATTTCAGTAGTTTCCCCCCCACACACACACAAGTTATTCCAAGTCCCAAGCCTCCAACTTGGCACCATTCTTTGGACCTGTTCATCATTGTCCCCTCTGACCTATCACCTTCTCTCTCATCTTCATCCACCTATCGCTTTCCCAGCTAACCCACCCCCCCCCCCTCCCATTTATCTCTCATTCCCGACCCACGAGCCTCATTCCTGATGAAGGGCTTATATCTGAAACGTCAATTCTCCTGTTCCTCAGATGCTGCCTGACCGGCTGGGCTTTTCCGGCACCATGCTCTTGACTCGTACAGGACACTTGTGAATATAGGGCCTTACTATGGCATCATGTGTACTCCAATGGTAACCTTTTTCCAAGACATTCATGTCTGTCTTTCAAACTTGGCAAACAAAAGAGTAAAAACAGAAAATTCTGCAAATACTCAGCAGGTCTTAAAGCATCTGTGGAGAGAGACATCCAAGTCAATGATGTTTTAGAGTTGTAGAGATGTACAGCACAGTTGAACTCATCCATGCCAACCAGCTATCCTAAGTTGATGTAGTCCCATTTACCATCATTTTCATCTGTTTTCTGTAATATTGTCGGTTTTGAACAAGCAAAAAGGGATATGTGGGAAGATGAACTGTAGAGAAGCTCAATGAGAGGTTGAAAGCAAGATTAGATTAAGTTGCTAAAGGTTTCTTGGTGCAACTCCAAAGGAATTGGTAATGGGACAAGTTTAAGAAACAAAAGTGGGCATTGAATCATTTGATCAGTGTCAAAAATCCTGTTTTGGACTAAAAAAAAATACACGCCTTTGGAGGAGACCTCAGGATGAGGCTTGGGGTAGGGGCTACACTCAGTCTCCAGTTATCCAGAGAACAGAAGATTTGGGCCATGTTTCTGAAGGAACTGTGTTTGGCAGAGTAGTCACTGTCTGAACTCCAGTAGGAATTAAGAGTGAGACTTGATGTTTTTGTATTTTTTTAAGGGCACTGAATGTCTGTCTTCAGGCTAGAAGGATTTAAAGTGCCCATTTGAAAGACTGCATGCTGTTTTGTGAGCTTGCGTTAAGTTTCATTGAAGCATTGTCACAACCAAGGGAATGAAGGGCAGTGTGGGAGAATGGTGGAGAATTAAAATAAAGTACTGGAAGTTTAGTATCATGCATGCTGAATGGAGGTGTTCTACAAAGTGCTTGCCCAGTATGCATTGAGTCATGTCAGTGTAGAAAGAAACTGCATTGTGAGCAGGGAATGATGTATGCTGTTAATGAAATACAAGAAAATCACTGCTTCAGTTGGAAAGTGTGTTCGAGACCTTGAAAACGGTGAATGGTAGTGGATGCTTTGTTCAACTCAGCAACTTTAACTAGTCTTCACGTTTTAGGATTATTTAAAACCAATTAGGATCCTATTGCAAGGAATCCTGGTTGTCAGTTGGCCAGGATGGTTTGAAGATATTTACTTTCCTCCTCTGTTTTTCCCCATTAGTGGGTTCAAGTCTCTGGTCATAGGAATGGCTGTTTTGTGCCTCCAATATGATCTGCCATTTAGGGATTGAACTCTTGACACAACTACATATATCTCTCTTGGCCCTGTATCTCTTCTATGGCATGAATAAAAATTTGTTAAATTCACAAATGAAATTAATGATACTAGTCAAAGTGTTTCCAAGCTTCACTCAAAGGTCTCATGTTTGTTCGCTCATTTGGGGAACTAGGATGGGTAGAAATTCTGCTGTTATTTTGAAAACTGCAATGGAATCAATCTTAACATTCTAAATTATGGGGAATAAACCCTACTTTGATCTGTTATTTTTACAACTTTGTTTCCATTGAACACCATTGCTTATCCTTGTATCATTAGTAAGTCAATGATATTTTAGAGTCGTAGAGATGTACAGCACAGTGCAACTCAATAGTATTCAGAGTGTGCATCCACTGAGTTAGGAGAGTTTATAGTCTACAATATTTGATTTTCAGTGACTATTCTTAAAATTGTATTTGCACCCAAATTCTAGTTGTACAGGGCTTTCTGAGGTACCCCGATGCATCACCCAGTCAATCCAGCCAAGAGTGATTCTGTGGCAGTCTTTTTTTGTGTACAAATTTAGATTAAATATGCTTCTTGCCATGTTTCCTGAGTAAAGCCTTTATAAGTATACAGATTACAAAGATATATGTAACTATTTTGGTGAAAGTGGGGGCTGTCTTCTGTTTAAAGTCAATCATTATAAAGATTTGGCATTAAAACTGTAGAAAACATATGGCATTAATCGGAAAATGGGAAAAGCAGGGGATCGGGCAAGAAGAATCTATAGTTTAACAAGCTTTTTTGGACTAAGATATAACAGTCTACTGAGAAGTGCAGCCTCTGAGTATGAATTGGTTTAGCTGATGGGTTACTTGAACAATAGGGCAACGCACATATTTTTGCTCTACAAAATATTCTTTCTGCAGTGGTTTGCAAATGGGAGACTGCTACTGGGGGGTGTGGGCTCATTTTCCTGAAGTACTATTTCATTTTTTTCTAACTTTTTAATTTACAATTTGCTTTTGGTTTCAAAGCTAATTTTTGCATGAAAAGGAATAATCTTTGATTTTTTTAAAAAATATGTCTCTCAATCTAAAATGAAAATCTAGAATTGTATTTTTCTGAATTGCGGTGTACAAGATTTCATTTTATGTTCAATTTCTCGCTTCCAGGAGCTGGACTGTTACTAGAGCTATTGCCTACCTTTTAGAGGTTTGTAAGAATTGTTATTGCAGATGAGTCCTGATTAGCCAGTTTTCAGTTGATAATGCAAAGGAGGTCTGACACAACAAATGTACTCAGTGTAACTTGTTGACTTATCCTAAAATGTTGACACAACGTTTAACTCTTAGACTTGGTTATTATTAATGTCCCTCATCTTTGTCTTTTAAGTAAATTCTTCATTCATTGTTGGTAACTTTGTAATGCTACCTTTGTTGGACTTTTAAATTCTGTAAATTAAGGGTATAATTGTGTCTACAACAGTTGCTTTGGCCTTTTGATATATAGTTTCTATGTTGTGTTATAATCCAGATTTGCAGTTTAAACTTTCACAACTGGGTATATTGATGTTAGAGATTCATTGCAGTACTGCTTTTATAAATTGAGAGGAAAGTAGCTAACTGGCAATCTATTATCTGATCAAGTGATTGAGTAAAGGCGTCATCTAAAACCATTTAACATAGCTGTCTGATTCTTGATTAAATTGCGAGTTGTAATCATTCTCCTATAATTATGGATAATTAGTGCGGTTAAATTAAAAATCTCTTTGAAGCTGTTTGTCTATTTGATAATAGTTTAAAATTAACTTTGAAAGATTTTGGCTGATTTATTACATATAACTGCAGACAAATATTTAATTCTTCTCCACCCTCCATACATTTTTGGTTAAACAAGATTGACAAAATGTTGTGCTGAGACAAAAATTCAAACAATCTGAAGATCTCCACTTTATGTGGGAAATCTATGCTGTTTTCAGTCACTTGGCTGTTAATGTGACAAATATAAATGACTTTTTATTTTGTTGATAACAATGCATATGGCTTGAATTCTAAATTGGAAATATATTTTCATTCATGTTTTGAATCCAGATTGTTCATAAAACTAGTTAATTTTACATTTTAAGAATTAATACTGTTTACCTCCATTTGTTGATGTCTGGGCAAAATACAGTCAGTTTTGCTGTAACAGTCAGTTTGGCGATATCGTGATTGAGGAACATAGATCATTATTTGTAGAACACGAACTTTCCTTACCTGTATTGGCTGTAACATGATTTCCGGTCCCATTGATTTAAATGGTACTGCTATTATGCGATTTTCTTATGACGTGGGATCGCACGGGAACTGAACTATTGCGTTATATCAGAACAGACTGTAGTGAGAATGAAATTTCATCCACTACAAATGGAATGGAATACTTGTTGGTTGACTTACATTGATTGGTAGATATACGTACGTGGGCCTCACCTTGCTACTTGACTTGCAAATGCATTAGTTTAAGCTGACATTTGAAGTTAACATTTGGCTTTGAGTGACAATTTCCAGATTTGTTAGTGATTCTAGTGTTTCATTAAATGATATCGTAGTGTTGTAGTGCTTTGTGATATTACTGCAGATTTGTGTGGAACAACACAAGTTTCAGGAGAATTTCAAAGGTAACATCATAGATTGGTTGCGACATTTCTTTAAATCTGTCCCTTGTTATTTTATATGCTGTCATTTATTTTGTCTGCATTCCATTCAAAGGGATTGATTATTAAGTGTAAATTTAAAGATTTAGTGAACAATCTCTAGTAGACAGTAAATCTGGATTTAGAAGAAAAAAATTTGAATCTTCACATTTTGCGAACTTTGTAACCTAAGTGGAAGTGTAGATTGAGTGCTGAGACTGCTGATTCTAATTTCACTAAATCACTTGGACGTAGCAATTTTGTAAAGTATTGTGCCAAATTGAGGCAAATTAGAATTGGATGAGTCGGCTCAAATTCTAACTAAGTGGGTTAAAAATAATGTGACCAGGTCAACCATAGCAGATATCTGTGGGCGGCACGGTGGCACAGTGGTTAGCACTGCTGCCTCACAGCGCCAGAGACCCGGGTTCAATTCCCGCCTCAGGCGACTGACTGTGTGGAGTTTGCACGTTCTTCCCGTGTCTTTGTGGGTTTCCTCAGGGTGCTCCGGTTTCCTCCCACAGTCCAAAGATGTGCAGGTCAGGTGAATTGACCATGCTAAATTGCCCGTAGTGTTAGGTAAGGGGTAAATGTAGGGGTATGGGTGGGTTGCGCTTCGGCGGGTCGGTGTGGACTTGTTGGGCCGAAGGGCCTTTTTCCACACTGTAAGTAATCTAATCTAATCTCAAAAGCAAATTGCAAAACATAGGAAGAAAATGAGAGGCAGTCCTCTTATTAACTTCACTCATGCCTAATTTGAAAAGATATGTATTAATCTAATTTGGACTAAAGTTAAGCCAAAGTACTTTGCATTTATTTTCCTATATGATGGCTTACACCATATTGGATATTAGGGTTAATTATTGCCTGATGTAGTTTAAGATCCCTTCTCTGGCTTGGCAGTCTGCACCATACATGCTGTAGAGGAAGTCAATGGATACAATTCGATGACCTCTATTTTCTCTTGGTGCTTCTCTCATCGAGCTGAGCATTCAGATTCTGCTCACTCCATCTAATGCCCCTCCAGGTAGCCTCCAGAAATCACTGCCACTTGTAGTTGTCAGTGTTGGTATCTACCTACTTCAAACCATGTTTGCAAGCCTCTGTGGAGCAGAGGTATTGATGTCGAAAAGGAAAATGGGTGGTGATAAAAACAAGGCCCTCAGGCGGTGGAAGTGTCATAGTGAAGGAAGAAAGCATTAAAATTCCAGCAAGGAACAAGAGACTTCCATTAACCAGGATTATGGCAGAGTTAAATGGGTAGACATGTTGGATTCTGAAATCCAATTTAACTTTTACCTGTATGGCTTGGTCTTACTCAGTGTAAAACAACTCCAGGTATAAATGTGTTTGGATAAGGTTCACTGATTTATTATGTTATTAAAACAAATGCATTAGAAATGTTACTTAAACAGATAGTGGACTCAGCTGCCAAACAATCAAATACTGATGTTCAGATGGTTGGGGTGCAGTTTCCTCCTCTCTTCTACTTCTGTACATACATAACTATCATATAAAATAGGCTTTCTCAACCCTTTTCAAATCCCCAGCTTCTTGTGATTATCAGACATGCCTCTGAAACCTGATTGTTCCAGTCATTGCATAATTAGATTCTTATTTGGCTGTGATGCATAAGTTTTTCAATTCGAACTGATGTCAATAGATTCTGGATTAGTGGTGCTGAAGAGCACAGCAGTTCAGGCAGCATCCAAGGAGCTTCGAAATCGACGTTACGTGCAAAATACCCTCATCCTGATGAAGGGCTTTTGCCCGAAACGTCGATTTCGAAGCTCCTTGGATGCTGCCTGAACTGACTGCTGTGCTCTTCCAGCACAACTAATCCAGAATCTGGTTTCCAGCATCTGCAGTCATTGTTTTTACCTGATGTCAATAGATGACCATTATCAAGAGATTGATCTTTTTAGATATTTAATTAATCTATTTGGACATGTTATGACATATCTCCTAGGGCAGGTGGGTCTTGAAACCTGGACTTTCTGGCTTAGAGGTATGGACCCTACTACTGTGCCACAAGAACCCTGGGCAAGCGTGAAGTTTCTGATTAGATAGATGTCTAAGTGGGAAAACTGTGATGGCTGGGTATCAGTTCTGGGTCAACTACGTGGAAGGCTGTACACTATATTATCATGCGTGATGAATGGCATTAGCTTGAAATGTCGATTCTCATGCCCCTCTGCAGCCTGACTGGCTGTGCTTTTCCAGCACCACACTCTCGACACGATTATCAGCACTGACTCTGACCTTTTTAAGATCTCTTCACTGGTGTGATCACCCTGATCATTTTCACCTGCACGTTTTAAGGAATTTTCACACTTACCACTTTTAAAACATTTTGATGTCCTCTTTGCCCATTTGTTTAGGACAGGGGCATATTCTGCCATGATCTCGGTGATTGACACTGAGGTCATTGTCTCAGTTTTTGTTTGTTTAGTAAGCATTTCTCATTAAATAGAGTCCATGTTAGTGACTGCTTGTTTTTCTTTCGAAGCCATCTGCTTGATGTTTGTCTGTTTGTCTTAATGGTGTCTGGAGCAATTTCTTAAATTTTAAAACAGGATTAATAATTTGCTTGTAACTGTAAAACCAAAGGACATTAATACAAATATTCATAAACTAGTGCAAATTATAAAAGCGCATAATACTTTGCACATTGTTATAACTTTAGGTGTATAACAAACTACATAAAGGGGTGGAAGTATTGAGATATTCCTGTCCATTGAGTCATTACTTAGTCTTCAGCTATAAAACTTCAAAGGATATAGTCACAAGTTTAAACATGTTACAAGATTAACTGTAATACAAATTACTTTTGGTCAAATCTAATTACTTTTCTCAACTTTAAATTAAATCAAAGTTAATACATTATCCAAATGAGATGGGCGGGCACTGTTTCGTTCAGATAATTGATTATTTGGTTAATTGATTTCCTCTGGGCTTGGAGTATTCTGTGAAGTCTGCTTCCCGTTCAGGAGACTCAGCAGCAGCACGCAACCCCCCCCTCCACTCACCATGCAACCCACGTCTGTGCCCCCCCCCCCCGTCCACGTTTCAAGATTGTACACCAACAGTAAGACTGCTGCTGCCTTTGTGCGTTAAGTCTCTAAAAAGCACGCACGTGACCACTCACACACACATGCACACAACATTTTACTGCAACTTTTTGACAAGTTCCACCTCTGCTCTGTATAAGACAATGTTGGAGAGATTATCTGGGGAAGGAGGATTTTGGGTTCATCCCTATATAGAACTCCAGGGAAAATGTAGGGAGAGAGGGTGGGAGGTCAGTCATTTAGAGACGGTACCTGGACTGTCCAGGACTGTTCTTGGCAGCATTTCAGTGAGCCAAGTTCGTTTTTAATCATTGTACCTGTAAACAAAAGATGTGATCAGGGTTGAAACAGCTCTTTGATGTAATGTTTCAATCGGGACCTTGAGATCCCCCTTCAGATAATCTGAAATTTGGATAATTGATATTTGGATAATCAAGGTTGCTCTGTATAGAACACAACTACTGCATTTTCTTTTCTTGTCCCTTTCCACACTAAATCTGTTTTAACCTTTCTTGATAACATCAGAGCCTTCTGATAAGGGTTCAGTGAGTCCAGAGAGTACAAGTATGTTTAATCTTGATAGCTGAAAGTTCTCAATATAGTTCTGTAAACTCTTGTGCATTTATTTGTCAAATGAAGTTAAGTAGCGTTGCATCATTTAAAATGGTGATGTTTATATAGGTTGTGGTTAGACAGAATAATGTTCAGTTGATTAATAAGTATGCTTTGTGTAATTAGTTAATCCTGAAAAATCAATCTCCCTACTAGTCCGACGAAGCCTCGGGGTGTGAACCAAACTGACTAATTGTGGCTCTTCACCTTAAGCACCAGCACATACCATCTCTGTTTCATGGGTTACGGTATACTATTCTCCATTTCTTTCATGTATCACTTGAGGATAAAATGGAATTGGTGGTTAAAGTCAAATGTTAGCAATTCCTAATAAGCTGTAAAATACTGAAAATAACAATACCATACTGTTACTTGAGCTTGCATTGAACTTCATTGGAACAGGAGACCTTGCTTACAAAAATATGGTATACTCATTATTAGGTTTTTGCCTGTTTTATAAAATTGGATTGTCCAAACATTTTTCATGAAGGAATGTAAATACACATGCTAAACTGCATAGAGTCACAGAAATGCTCAGCACAGAAACAGATACTTCGGTCCAATTTGTCCATGCCAACCAGATATCCCAACCCAATCTAGTCCCAACTGCCAGCATCCGGCCTATATCCCTCCAAACCCTTCCTATTCATATACCCATCCAGATGCCTTTTAAATGTTGCAATTGTACTAGCCTCCACCACTTCCTCTGGCAGCTCATTCCAGACATGTACCACCTGCTACGTGAAAAAATCAATATGAATTGAGTAACTTTAAATTGGGATGAGGCTCTTTTGCACAAACATTTATGTAATTGTAGTCCCATGTGCTTTAAATTATTTTGGAAAGTTGTTTACAGTGAGTCAAGGGGATAACAACAGAAACAAAAAACAAAATTGCTGGAGAAAGTCAGCAGGTCTTGTAGCATCAGTGAAGAAAAATCAGTTAATGTTTCAGGTCCAGTGACCCTTCCTTAGAACTGTTGATAATTAGGTAAAAGTTGGTTTGATTTCTCTCCACAGATGCTGTCAGACCTGTTGAGCTTTTACAGTAATTTCTGTTTTCGTTTCTGATTTCCAGCATCCACAGTTTTACTCAGTTTTTACTTAGCAGAAACAATAACTTAACTAACTTGAAGTACTGAAAGGTCATGTTCCAAATGCTAGTAATTTGGCCCGTTTAATCGAATTTTATTAGCTGTTTGGTTTGAATGCATGTGGATTATTTTGTAACTGGCTGTGTCAATTACAGACTGGCAACAGTGATTTTGAAATGAAGATGTCAGCAGATGTGTTGTTCAGCAAGGAATAATGCAGACTCTGTTCTAAGCAGCAGCTGAGGAATGAAGCATCATGGGATTTTCTAAATAAATTTCAAGTAGAAGGATTCATTTTTTCCCTTGGCTAACGCACTCTATGATCAACAATATAGTTTTGCTGCTACTTTGAGTTTTGCCAGTTGGGCAGAAAAATGGTACCATTATTCCAAAAGGATTCTCGTAGGTAAATAAGGGATAACCTGATAATGGGGCATGTTTTTGTAAAGGAACATGAAAAATTGTTAGGTATTTCTTGGAAATAATCCAGGACTTAGTGTGAATTCTGAAGCTTGATACAATGTCATCACTTATTATAAGACAGTAATTTTATTGTCTCTGGAATGTGGAATGTTTTCTGATTATAATGTATCACGTAATTGACAAGGTAATGCTGCATTATTGACACTGCAAGATACCAATCTTCAGAGTGTCTGTCTGATATTCAGGCAACATTCTTACCACGCAGAAGTAGGTGTGGCGATGCATTTGCTCAAGATGTCTGTAATCGTGCTCTGTTTCCCCAACATCTTGTACTGCTCATTATTTCCACCACAGTGCATGATGTATTTTGTCTCTTCCCCTGAAGTTAGAAGTTTACTGCATTTGCCTCCTTCCCAGCAATTCATTATTTTGTTTTTCTCCTTCTCTGCCATTTCTTTTTTTTTTAAAAAAAGTTTTGCTGTTGTAGGTTTGTACTACTTAAAATTATTTTTATCACACTGTCTGCACGTATTATGACACATATTTGGGCCATCAGTTTCTCGGTGGGATTTGAATACAGATTTTTCAGGCTTGGATAATATGGTTACACCACAGGACTTCTTGCTTAATTGTTGCTTTTACAACAATACACCTGATTACTTTACTTTTCCTTCTGAGTCTCCAATGACCAGGAGCAGGTGGCGAGTTGTCAAGATCTAGGCCTGACTGACTTCTAGCTATCAGTGAGTTCAGCATCAAAGTTCTTTGCCCTTCATGAAAAATATCAGTTTTCTTTTTGATACAAAAGACCAAGGCACAAACAATGCCTTTAATTCAGGCTGTAGGCTTCATTTGCAAGAGCAATTTGTGTGGGAGAAACCTTTTGGAAGCATTCATGGCAAACAAAACATGTCTTATGAAGAGTGCTTTAAGAGTTATTTTTAATTTGAGTTTGAATCTGCCAGTATGATCGGTCATCTGTATGCTGACATGAATATGGCTGTGAAAAAGTTTCAAAATATTTTGTCATTATGCTTGATTAATGGCAGATCTTACTATTACATGAATTGAAAGCAATTACTAAGCTAGCCAGTGTGATTTGTTTGAGGTTTTTTAAACCTTGAGCATTTAATTTTTTTGGAAGCATGCATTAACAAAGATGCACCGTTATGAATTATATCGGGAGATATCTTGTTCAAACAATAGTTAATAAAATCCCTTTGCATTTTTAAGGAAGTTTTCTTTTAACTATCTGATGGAGTAGATCTGAGTAATGGAATTTTTTTTTTCTTTTGTGCCTATCAGCAGTCAATAGGACCAGTAAATGGGGGAAGATGTGGTGGTTGATGCCTTGGAATAGGAGAGTAGTTCATGTGGCCTTTAAGAACATGATGAGGAATTCATAATATTTGCACAGAAATGAAGGCATTTATACAGCAATTTTCACTACCTCAGGAATCGGGACATAAATTGAGAACTCTTCTCTTTGAATAGTACCATGAAATCTTTTACAAAACAGCATGATGTAATAACATAAGCGTTGGTATCAGGTGTCGGCAATTCGGCCATTTGAGCCTTCTCATTGCTGATCTCATCTCGGCCTCAACTCCGCTTTTTTGCCCATTCTCCATGACAGTTCATATCACAACAAATTAAAATTTCTGTCTCCTCAAATTTACTCAATGTCCCACTATCTCCGAGGTGGAGCAGGCCTCAAGTTAAACATCTTATCTAAAGGTGGCAAATCTGGCAATGTAACACCCAGTCATTGTTGCGCTGAAGTATAAGCTTAGATGATGAGCACAAGTGTCTGGATGTATTGAACCATGGATCTTCTGACTTGCTTGTGGCAGTGCACCTGTTGAACTAAGACTAATGCACAATGTTGATAGCTTGACATTTGTTCTTTGAAAATGTTTGACTTGGAGCATAGTCCTGGATTTTACTTCCAATTACATCAATATTGGAACAAAATTTATTTTTGTGATATGTAAATGCGTTCAAATTTAAATCCGAGATGATTAACTGACCTTTTTTCATGGACTGATTTTCTTTTTGGTATTTGCATGTTAGACAATGGAAACATTTGCATTGGATTAATCTTGGGAGATGGTGACATAGTAATTTTATTTGATTAGTAATCCTGTAACCCAGGTTAATATTGAGTCATGTCTTCAAATCCAACCATGGCTACAGATTGCATTTAAGTTCAACCAAAAACCTGGAGCTGAAAACTAATTTCAGAAATTATGACCATATCATTTGTTTATCAAAGGAAAATATCTGGTTCCCCAGTGTTCTTTGGGAAGGAAAGCTGCCCTCCTTACCTGGAGCTGGTACTATAAAGTATTCTTATGATTGCGTTTACTTGTAATTTTCTTGAACTGAGTAAATAGTTGCCTACATATTTTGCAGGGACCGTTCTTTGAAAAGTGATCTGTTGCACTAGAAAAGACTAGTGATCAGCTTTGAAAGGCAGGAGCATGTGTATAAGTATCCTTCCCTCTAAAATAGCAGATTGAATTGCATTAAATCTGGATGTACGTTGCTTCTTTGCTGTCTGGCTTCTTTAACCATTAACTTATTAGGTTTGCAAGATGCTGAGCTTCATAGCATTCACCAAAAGATTGTAAAGTTGGTACAGTGAGCAAAAATATAATTATGGATACTGAAGTCCTGAGAGAACTCAGCTTTGTGTATTTGCCAACTTATCATTTAAAATTCAGTAAGGTCAAGAGAGGACATCCTGATCGAAGTGTATGCATAACATTCATAAGTACAATAGCTTGAAAAGACGACGTTGGTTTAAAACAATAGGAGTTCATGAGAAATGGCATTTAGATGTTGGTATTTTAATATAAGGTGATTCTTATAATAGAGCAGCATTAATGAATGCCCTAATCCACAAAATCTGAGCAGTCCAAATCTGGTTTGTGAACCAAGTTGCCAGAACTCACTGACTATAACTATGAAGTTTACTAATAGCATTCAAACAATCAAGATCCTGGATTTTATCATATATCTGTGCAAGGCTGAGCAAAACTTAAGTTTGAAAAGGTACTGAAATTGATCTTGTTGTTTCAGGCTAAATATCTAACAGGTTAGTGTAATATTTTGTCAGGAGTATGATCTGGGCTTAATTCCTGCAGTTGAATAGCTTTTTCACTGTCAAAGTATACACTGGCAACTTTAAGAAACTGGAGGGCAAAAGATTTCCATGAAATTGGATCTCGGTTATTTGAGGCTTCTGAAAGGAAAAATTTGGGAGAACAGCCCTTTGTTGTAGTTTTAAAACGCATAACAAATTGACTTATCACCTAGAATAATTTGAGTGGTTCTAAAGTTTAGAGTGTTATCTCTCTGTGGTTTTTTAAGATAAAAATGCATTCTTTCAATTCATTTTGTTAGATTGTTTTGACTTTTACTCACATCTAAAGCAGGTACTGTTCAAAGAGCTTCAAGATTGAAAATCTGATCAAGAAAGTCTGATAACTCGCTTGAGCTTTACTTTTGTTATAGATTAAACCAAGGTGAAGAACTATCAAAAGTGTGATCTTCAATCTTGTATCTGCATTGTGTGAGATCAGCCATTTGTAAACATTTGGATTAGCTGAATTTCTTTTTAAAATAAAGACCCATTCTAAATATTGTAAAATAAACTGGCTTATGAGCATCTTTTGGGCATAATTTGAACATTGGCTTGTATTTCATAGAGTACTTATAGTCTTTAAGTTTATTTAAGTTACCAGTTTTATTATTTCAGTGCCTGCATGAACATGGTGTGTTCATTATTTTGATAGTGTTGTTTTAAATGTTATTTATTGAAAGTAAATTAATCTGAATCTCAATCTCTCAAAAGCAATTGAAGCAAGATTATTCATGTCTTGTGAGCTCAGGCAACAATATTCATCACCTTTAAGACACTTGTCACTTGTTCTGTTCAGTGTCCTTACCACTAAACTGTTCTTTGTGTTGTCCTTCTCTGCTTCAAACTCATTTTAGCATGTTCACTTTTCAGTTATAAGCATTTGGGGTACTATTTTCTTTATCTTTTTCAGTTTTCACGAATATACTGTTAGTTTCCAGCTACTTGCATCTTTTTGAGTAATTTTCAACCTCTGAGTTGAAATGTCCCTTGCCAAATTTTTTAATGCATTATTTACAAATCATTGTAGTTACTGAATTAGAATCCGTACAGTGTGGAAACAGGCCCTTCGGCCCAAAAGGTCCGCGCTGACCCTCCAAAGAGTAATCCACCTAGCCCCATTCCCGTACCCTATCACCCTACACTTACCCCTGACTAACGTCTCTAACCTACACATCCCTGAATGCTACGGGGAACCTAGCATGGTCAATTCACCTAACCTGCACATCTTTGGACTGTAGGAGAGAATACGGAGCACCCGGTGGAAACCCATACAGACTGGGAAGAATGTGCAAACTCCACACAGACAGTCGCCCGAGGCTAGAATCAAACCCAGGTCCCTGGCGCTGTGAGGCAGCAGTGCTAACCATTGAGCCACCATGCTGCCTCTCTGTTCATTCTGGCACTTGATTATGCCATTCCCTTTCAACATTACCCTGGGTTCTGCTCATTAAAACTGTCCTCGTTCCATATGTGAACTCATCCAACTCATTTGCAACATTGATTTCTTTACACTCTTAGACTCTGCTACCTTAAGAATCTAAGTAACATTAACTCCTTCTCGTTTTGATCCCTGTGCTTAACCAAGACCCATATAATTTGGATTTGCAGGATTAACATCCATGTGTTGATGAATCCCAAATTTATTCTCTACCTTTTGAGCTGTTTAGTTGCTGATCTATTTATTGTGTGCTTTGAAGCATAATTTTCTCTTGTCCGGCACCTGGAATGCTGAGACTGTTACCTTTTGATTTCTGATATAGACATCATCATGCAACTTTTTTTTTGATCAGTAATTTTATTTTTACTGCATGAGTGAGATTTGCATTTTACCTTTTAACAGCTTTCTTAATTTCCTGTTTGGCTGGAACTGACATATTTGATTCCATTTTTGAAGTTCATTTCTGAACCTACTTCTTTCCATCTGTTCCTGAACCCATTCCGTTCCACCTTTTTTAACACTTCATGGAGAAGTTTGCTTGTCTGACTATGTTGACATTTCTGTTCTGTTATTTTTTGGCAAGCTAGAAGGCTAATGTAAATAGAAACTAGTCCCTGTTTAAGCATCACTACTAAGAGGAATTAAGTAACTGTCCCGATCTTGAAATAATGCTAGCAAACGGTGGGTGTTTAAGTCCAATTTGTTTCTATTATGTCAGTTAATAGTCTGGTCCATGGATACATCTCATTGTTGAGGTGTGTGCATCCTATTCCCAGTAGAAATTCCAGGATTGCTGCTTCTCTCCTTATGGAGTCATAGTGATATACAGCACGGAAACAGTACCTTTAGTCTGTCTTGTCAATGCCGAACAGACATCCTAACTTGGTTTAGTCCCATTTGCCAGCATTTGGCCCATATCCCCTTAAATCCTTCATATACCATCCAGATGTCTTTTAAATGTTGTAATTATACCAGCCTCCACCACTTCTTCTGGCATTTCATTTCATACATTCACCACTCTGTGAGAAAGTTGTCCCTCAGGTTCCTTTTATATCTTTTCCCTCTCACCTTAAACCTGTCTCCTCTAGTTTTGGACTCATGTATCGTGGGGAAGAGAGCTTGGCAATTCACACAATCCGTGCACCTCATACCTTTAAAAACTTCCATAAGGTCACTGCTCAGCCTCTGCATTTTAGAACTATGTTAAAAGTGTTATATAATTAGTGGCCTGGCTGGTTTTGTCATGAACCATGATGAGGTACTGGTAATAAAAAAAGTGTAGGAGCAGGAAATCAGACAGCAATTTCCCAGCCTCTCATTGCACATTTATGTACCAAACATTGCTGACTGAGTTACTGAATAACAGCGAGTGCTGATAGCCTCATCATTAGTCCTATGCGAAGATTCAGGCCAGCCAGAAAACAGTTAGCGTACCTTGGACAACAATGCGCAGCAAGTGTCATCAGCTGGAGAAGTGTGATCTCCTGCTTTTGGAACTTTAGCAACAAGTGCTGTATCTCAGTTTCACGCATTACATCTTTCTGGATGTAGTCACAAGAGAGTGCAAGTAGAGGGGCAGTGGATGATCTACCGGCAGTCGGGCTCACACCTCATGGTCCCTCAGAAGTCTCCAAGTGTATCTCACTCCAAGTAAAAGGATGCTAGGTTAGCAAAGATGATAACCAAAGTAAGAAACCAGCAATCGGGATGGCATTTCTTCAAGGGTTATCCCTGGAGGAGAAGCTCCGCATTCTTAAAATTAATGCTTTGGCAGGCCGTCTGTTCAAGAAAAAGATTGCTTGTTTTCTGTTTCTAGTTGTTGGAATTACCAGTTAGTACGTAGGTTGTCAATTGTCAATTAATCTTGCAAAAAAAAAGTCTCCGTCAACTTATTTCATTTATTTAATTTCTATCATTACTTTTATTTGCTTTTTGACCTTGTTAAACTATGCTGCACGCTTGAATATTGAATGCAGCTCAGCCATACAGTATGTAAGCAAAAATTCACTCGGTTGAGATTTGGTGGTATGTATTGTTAATGAATCTCTTAGGCAAAGGTGGAAAGCGACAATGTACATTACACGTTATCATCTTGGATTTTGGCAAAAGTAGTGGATATAATTTGCACTGTGTGGTGTAAAGTATGCTGAGTTGACATCTTCTAGACTTAAAGCTGAATGACAGATCTAATTTGGACTTTTTTTTAAAAGGGAAGATTTTTGTCTATAAATTAATGCAACAAATATTATTAATACATATGCAATTCATTACACTTACTCCACTCTTAAGTTCATAATAAATAGGAACAGGAGTAGGCCATTCAGCTCCTCAAGCCTCCTTCACCATTCAGTTGGATCATGACTGGTCTGGCACTCCTCACATCAACTTTCTTGCCCTTTCCCCATAACCTACTGATAAGTATCTATCTACCTCAGTCTTAAATATACACAGGGACTCTGCCCCACATATCTCTGTCGCAAGGAGTTCCGAGGACACTTCTTAACCTTCTGAGAGAAGAAATTCCTCCTCACTTTTCTTCATTTATATAAATAATTTGGATGTGAACATAGTAAGTATAATTGGTAAGTTTGCAGATGACACTAAAATTGGAGGTGCAGTGGACATCCAAGAAGGTTACCTCAGTACAACAGGATCCTGATCAGATGGGCCAACGGGCTGAGGAATAGCAGATGGAGTTTAATTTAGATAAATGTGAGATGCTGCATTTTGGAAAAGCAAATCAGAGGTTGAGGGTGATAGGGGAAAGATATAAAAAGAACCGAGGGTGGTCCATGTATGGAATAAGCTGTCAAAGGAATTGGTGGAGGCTGGTACAATTACTGCATTTAAAAGGCATCTGGATGGGTACTTGAATAGGAAAGGTTTGGAGGGATATGAGCCAAGTGCTGGCAAACGGCACGCGATTAGGTTCGGATATTTGGTTTGCAAGAACAAGTTGGATCGAAGGGTCTGTTTCTGTGCAGTACATCTCTATTACTGTAATGACTCTATCTCAGTCTTAAATTGGTGCCCCTTACTTCTTAGGTAATGTCCTGTGATCTTACACTGTCATGAAGGGAAGTATCCTCTCAGCATTTATGCTGTCAGGATCTTAAGAATCCTATGTTTCAATGAGATCACCATCTCTTTCTTATAAACTCCAATGAGTAGAACCTACAATGTTTAACCTTTGCTCAAAAGAAATTGCTCTGCATCAGGAATCTTAGTCAAACGTCTCTGAGCTGCCTCCAATGAAATATCTTTCCTTAACAAGGGGACCAAAACTGCTGTCAGTATTCCAGATGTGAACTCACCAGCACCACAGTTGCAGTAAGACTTCTCTACTTTTTATACTCTGACCCCCTTGAGTTAAGGGCCAACATTCTTAAATCTTGTTGATTATTTTCTGTGTCTGTGTGCTAGCTTTCTGTTTCGTGCACAAGTATCCCAAGTCCCTTTGTGATAAAGTTTACCAGGATGTTGCTAGGAATGGAGAGTTTGAGTTGTATGGATAGGCTGGGACTTTTTTCATTGGAGCATAGGAGGTTGAGGGGTGACCATGGAGATTTAACAAAGCATGAGGGGCCATAAGTTAAGGTGAGTAGCAAAGGTGTTTTTTATCCCCAAGATAGGAGGTGATGAGTAAATGAAAGAATATTTTTTTCTGCTCAAGACGGCGAAGTCTACAAATTACAGATCAAGTTCACTTTTTTACAGCTCAAAAATGTTTTCTAAAAGTGTTTGCAAATTAAAACCTTAGTGCAGCAGTTCTGGTTAAAGAACAGAATTAGTTTGTATTTCTGATGCACTAAAATTACGTCATGGATTATGAACTGTAAACTTAAGCAAATAGACATTACAGCAATCTTTTGGAAGACGCATGCATCGAAACGTCATGTGTGCAACTTTACCCTGTGAAGTTTTAAAACCCTTGATTCAATTGGACGTTGAACTTACAATCCCTCCCTTCCCTTTTCTGTACAGAATTCGTCCACAACTCGCTAAAGAGAAAATTGAGGGATGTCATATTTGCACCTCAGTTATACCTGGAGAACCCCAGGTTGTTCTTGGAAAAGATAAAGCATTTACATTTGATTTTGTTTATGACATGGACACTCAGCAGGAAGAGATCTATATGAAGTGTGTTGAAAAGCTTATTGACGGTTGCTTGGAAGGTTACAATGCCACTGTTTTGGCATATGGTCAGGTGAGTGTTGTCCTATTATATAAAGTGTACATTAAGGGCATTTTATATTCAGAATATTTTAAAGAAAAAATGTCAAACTATGAATGCTATAAATTAAGAATTTGTTGAAGTACTAAGCTATTGGAGAGAGCTTAGATGCCGCATCTCATCTCCTGGTTCAATCTTGTCCATCAAATATTCGAGCAAGTGATATTGAGCAGAGTTCTGATGTTTCTCAAAGAGCAAAGCACACTGGAAAGATCCCAAACTCATTCATGAGAATCTCCTTAGTGACTAATTGCAGAATCTAAATCTTGCAATCCGATTTGGTTGACAGCTGTAAATCATGTAGTGATGAGAAATGGGAAGAAAGTAAACTTTTGCTTTTGAAACACGAAAAGTTAAAACAACTTCAGAAGCACAAACAAAACAACATTATTTTTGATATTGTAAAATACACATTTGATCTTTTTTACAGACTGGCTCTGGGAAGACATACACCATGGGGACTGGATTTGATGTCAACATCACTGAAATTGAACAGGGCATTATTCCACGAGCTGTCAAACATCTTTACTATGGTATTGAAGAGCGAAAACGAGTTGCTGTTGAACGTGGGTTGCCAGCACCAGAGTTCAAAGTTAATGCTCAGTTTCTTGAGGTGTGTAGTCTAGAGTCATTATTTGAGGGTCAAAATAGCTGTACTCAATTTCACCTATATTTAGCAAGGTTTCAACATACCCCATTAATAGCTGTGCCAGAAACGCCATATCGCTGATTTTTTTTTTCATCCCATTCATGTTACTTTAATTAGCTAAGCAATGTTGGAAAGTGTCCTATATCATATAGAATTGCATCTAGCTATAGTTAACATGATGACTGTCTGCATAGCTTTGCATAATTGGATACAAGTTTAATTTAGTAGTAAGTGGTGTTCTAGAAGTAGGAATGAAAGTCTGTAAATTCAAGTATTCTAACATGTCTTGCATGTTTTTGAAATGAATAAGTCGAATGTGTTGCAAATTTAGATTTCTTAAAAATAAATTTAGTGAGCACCCAACCAATATGAAAATAGATTGGCTTAAGTTTGAGAAACACAGGTGAAGGTAGAAGGTTGTGAAAAACAGACGAATTAAAGATATGATACAAGGAGTAGATAGGGTATTTGTATAGATTAGAGGAATGAGAGGGTTCAAAACAGCAGTAGTCAAAATAAAGACAAGGTTGCAATAGAGTTGGATACTTAAAGCTGAAAGACTATTTATCCATTGGGGGAATAAGCATTGTATTTTCAAAACTGGAATTCCTTGTTTCTATAAGTTTTCCTTTTGCCTTGAGAGTTTTTAATTCCTTAAAACCAATGCTAAACTTGAGTTTAACACAGTTGACTTAACTCATCTTGTCAAATTTTAATCAATTTATCAGTTTTATCAATTGATAGATCCCATATAATGTAGTAAGTATGTTTCTGAACGATGCATTGTTTTATAAACTACTTCCATTTGTAAACTCTGAAGTTGTACATTGTCTCATTTTTATGATTTTTCTTTCAGCTTTATAATGAAGAAATTCTTGACCTGTTTGATTCAATCCGTGACCTTGAGGCAAGAAACAAAAAATCAAACATTAAGATCCATGAAGATGCAAGTGGAGGAATTTACACTGTGGGAGTAACAACTCGTACCATTAGCTCAGAAGCTGAGGTAAGATTTGGAGTTAAATCAAAAAAGTGATTAAGAATGCTTGGGCAATTTATGTCTGAGTGCCCTTTTACAGTCACCAAACTTTATACAGATTTAGCAGAATTTTATTTGAAACATTGCAATATGGAGCATTTAATTTTTAAAATACATTGCTCAATTGCCCTCTGCCACTTCAAGAAACAGAGAAAGACCCTCAACTCTAGATGTGACTCTTCTCCCATCCCTTACCACCCCAGTCATAGTTTGTGATTAGAAAATATTAGATGTCCATCATTTTTTAGAATCAAAGAAACCCAACAGTGTGGAAACTGGCCCTTTGGCCCAACAGTCCACATTGACCCATTCCCCTACCCTTTACTTAACATTTACCCCTGACTAATGCATCTAACCTACACCTCCCTGAACACTGGGCAATTTAGCATGGTCAATTTGCCTAACCTGTATATCTTTGGATTGTGGGAGGAAACCAGAGCACCTGGAGGAAACCCACACAGACATGGGGAGAATGTACAAACTCCACACAGTGGACCGAGACTGGAATTGGTACCTGGCGCTGTGAGGCTGTAGTGCTAATCACTGAGCCACCGTACTTGCAATCATTTACATCCTTCCTTAAATAAAGAGACCAATATTGTACAGTGTTCCTGATAGTTTGCACCAATGTCCTATGTAACTGAAGCAAAGCACCACAACTTTTGAACTTACTTCATTATGAGGGGAACTAATACATACCATTAGCTTTCCTAATTACTTGCTGCAGCTGTATACTAAATTTGTGATTCATGCACTGGGGCACTCAAAGTCAGACAAATGTTGGAGATGGAAGCAGGCAGTTTTAATGTTAGAAGATCTTGCAGCACAACATATCACACCCAGGTTGCAGGCATTTGCTCTTTGTTCTAATTCACATTTGAATAGTTTAAGAAAGAGCATTTGAGTCAATACCTTATTGACAGGCTCCTCGTGAACTTCTGAGGTCTAATATCCCACTCTCAGACACCTTGCTCTCGACTTCCATTTGATTGCATACTGAAAGGTCAGCACCAATACTCAGCAGTGGTGATAACAATTGTTGTGGAGAGAATGTAATTGAGGCTAGCAATCTGTGATGCATCGTACAACCTAAGAAACCTCGCGCAGAAACCTTCAATGACATAAAGACCAATTTCAGACTCTCCTCCTCCACCACCAAACACTGATATCCTGACACTGAATATCCTATTCTACCTTGACCATAAGCTGAACCACTGTCTGAGGGCACAGAGGGTCAAAGTCCTACCATCCAGAATGTTCAGAATGAAAACTCGTTTGTTCATGTCACAGCTTCTAAATGTAATGACCAAAATATCCAATGTCTGTATAAACTGTTAAACATTTTACATGCAATAGGTTTATATTTTAGAACTTTGTCCAACTGGATCATTCACCTTTTGTCCTGCATTCTACATCTGACAGTGTTGTACAGTTATATCTTTAGTGGATAGCTTATGCTTTTTGAAGTGCTTCTAGTGTCACATTCCTAAAATAACTTTGAGGTTAAAATCTACTTCAGAATATTACTCTCAGTCTGCAGTGGTGCTCATTGGAAAGCAAAAGGGAACAGAAATCCTGACATTTTTGCCTTTAGTCTAGAAACAATGGTACCAATTGTAATGCTGAAAATAACAAACTCACCAAAGACAATGAGTTGAACTTGACCTTTCCTGGTCTGTATGACTCAATAAATGCTCGCTTGGTACATTTGCTAAATTGCTGAGAACAGGCAAAAATAAGTTAGTTGAATGAAGAAGCATTCATCCTAATCTGGATAGTTTGAGTTCAGCCAGCTGAATACATTGGAATTATGTTTAGAAAGATTAAACACTTAACTAAATTTTATAAGTGTTACACAATATAGAGGCTGCAAATGGTGTTAACTACTAACAAGACAAAGGGAACACCTTCGACTGTTGTGGAAGATTTTTAAATCTGTGTTTCTAGAAACTTTGGCAACTAATTTTGTAATTTTATTTTTAATGTTATATATGCTGAAATCCACTTTTTTTTGGTATCCTCTCATACTGCCTGCATTCTGAGCTGGCAGCTGTGGAGAGATTCGATGGAGAATCATAACATTCATGGAACATGGTGCTGCAATGGTACAACATTCATTCTGCCTCGTATAAACGATGGAACTTATGAATGACGTTCTCAAAATCTTAAAGAAGTTCAAAGGTTACTGTACAGTTAGTTTTAGTTAGTTAGAGTCAATAAATGCGGAAGTTGGTAATTTTGGGTAACTAGTAAAGTCAGGTATTTGAGTAGGGAGAGAGGAGACTCCATACTGAAAAGTTGCTACTGTAGTAAGCTCTGCAGTTAGGGCTGGGAGGTCCTTGGAATCCATTAGAGTTCAGGTTCAGGAAAAACCCTGGAAGCTCTCTGCTCTAGTGACAAACTTCTGAGCTATCAGTAATTTAGTGCACCTGAGAGTTGGGGTGAGGAGGTTCATCAGATTAATCCTTATGACTGAATTGTCCAATGAGGAGAGTCGGAGAAAATTCTATTTCCCAGAGTGTGAAGAATGAGAAGTGATTTCATTGAAACTTAGGATATTCGTACATGTTGTGACATAGTGAACATTGGATGTTTCTCCTGATTGATGACTTAAGCTAGAGGACATAGGAGTATACAATTTAAGATTGCGAGGAATTTATTCATTTGAAGAGTGGAGAATCATTAGAATTCTCTACCCGAGACGACTGTGCGACCTTGATAATGACAACAGGTTCAAAAAAGAATTCAATAGTTTTCTGGCAACAAAAGATAATTTAATGGATTTGGTGATAGTGCAAGAAAGTAACATCGAGGAGATGCTCAGCCAAGGTCTAGAATCCTGGTCTAGGCTTGAACAGCTGATTGGCCTATTACTGCTTTTATTTTCTATATTTCTGTTTTCAGCTGAAAACAGCAGCACCAGTCAAATATTCAATTATTTACTTCCTGTTTGTCAGTACAATCTTGTCTCATCTTTCAACTCTGAACTCTGTTCCTGCTTTCTCCCCATAGCCTTTAATCTCTTTAGCACTATATCAAACCCCTTTTGAGAAGATTCCGTGTCTATCCTCAGACTGCAACTCCTGGTTCTGGACACTCTCACTATTGGGAACATGCTTCCTGTATCCACCATGTTTAATTCGCTTAGACTTTTATAGGTTTCTGAGAGTTGTTTCTGAAAGTTCCCTCATTCTTCTGAACTTGAGGAAACCTATTTACTGATTCAATGCCCCGCCACCCCCCCCCCCCAAGTCAGTCCCACCATCCCAAGAAACCCATCTGGTAGACCTTCGATGCCTTCCTCTACAGTGTAGTGATGTTACTCCTTTAACAAAGTTATGTTGTCCTTGGTGTTTTCTTCCAGAGAGGTCATAAAAACCCAGGTTCCGAAAAGTCTGGGCTTGGATGTTTTTAGGGCCAATTTTATTATAGCTAACAGATACTGCCTCGGACAAAAAAGGCTTTTAAGTTTCAAAAAAAACACTTATACAATGAAAAGGGTGTGGCCAGTTCTCCCAATTCCACTTTCCTTGGGTTTGGTTTGTTTTTTGGCAGTCTGGCTATTTATTTAAAGCAGTCAGGCAATTGTGAAGTTGCTGGACCAAGAGAAGTAGATCCATGCTGACCCTCCCACACCCTGATTCCTCTCTTTGTGCCAAGGGGTGTTTAGGGGGATGTTGCAAGTATTTGGAATAGCATCATGAAGTTGGGATTATCTGTTGGGTTTTCAGATTCCTTAAATTCAGTATTCTGTTCTTTTGCTTGTTTCATTCGTAATCTTGTAAATAAATTCTGTTTGTTTAAAACTACATGGTTTAACCACAGCATCCCTCCTGGAATATCCACATGATACCTGCTTAAAACAACTAGCTAAGTTAGGGTCTGGGCTGCTTTCTTCAAATGTTTTGAGAGGGTCTGGCCTGGCCTGTAACAGATTGCGGGCTCTTAGCGGGATTTGTTCTATAGTTCCAAATTGGAATTAGGGTTGTTGGACTCTAAGACAGCGAGTGGTAGTGTTAGTGTCTTTTATTCCAGGTGTTAAATTTGGTTGGTTTAAACAGTGCTTGGGATAGTAATGGCTCCTTGAGTACCAAAAGAGGTGGAAAAAGTGACCATTGGCGGGGTTTTGCAAAAGGTGGTTAAGGTCAAGCTGCTGGATTTAGCAGCCAAACTAAGGTTGGAGCTGCCGCCTTCGTGAGGAAAGGAGAGATTGCAATAATAGCTCAGTATTTAAATTTGCTGGAAATGCCATTAGAATCTTTTAGAGATGGCTAAAATTCAGTTGAAAATGAAGCTGCTTGAGTTAGAGGCAAAAGACAAGGAAAGGGCGACAGAAATGAAACAGTTTGAATTACGTTTAAAAGCAGAGGAAAGAGTGAATTGCACTAGCAGAACAAAAAGAAAAAGAGAAGAGAGAGAGATAAAGAAAGGGAGTTTGAACTTCAGAAGTTGGCACTTAAGCAGGAGTTCAAAAATTCACTTCCTGAAGTAGGGAGAATTCATGGAAGAGCAGAGAGTTAAAACAGCAAGATTAGCAGCTGAAATGACTGATGATTGAGTTGGTCCATAAATCAAAGTTTGGCTTCCAAAATCAGTTTCAATCCATGAGGGATAGAAATTGGGGAAAAGAGAAATCCTCACGTGGAAAGGGAAAGGTAGATCTCAGTGAAGGTAGAAGGATAGCTTTTACCACAGGGTAAAAAGGAAACCCTTGAAAGGTACAGGGGAGTTAAAAGCTCTACTGTTCTCACTGCAATGAAGTAGGCAACATGAAATCAGTGTTGGTGGGTTAGGAAAAATACTGGGAAGCCAGATGTAGAAAAACAGGGTAAACCAGTGAATTTTGTTGGAGTGGAGGCTAGAATGCCACACTGGAATGTATAAGCTGGTCAGAGGTTGGTGAAGGAGAAAGTACCAAATCATCTTAAACCATGTACCTGCGAAGGTAAACTTTACTCGCATAGTCCAGGTGCAGCAGGTAAAGATGTTACCATATTGAGCGATACAGGATCCTCTCAATCTATGATGCTGAAAGATCAAGAGATATGTACTCTGAAGGACTATTGCCAGAAAAAAATACTAGTAATGGGAATTCACGGTGAGACAAGAAGCGCTCAATTATGTAAAGTAAGGTTAGGGTGTCCAGAGAAGTACTGGACAAACTGAGCTCCAGGTGTACAATTTATCCTTGCTAATGGTATAGCTGGTTCACAGGTAGGAGTGCTCTCTACTTGTTGAAAAGCCAGTGGAAACTCAGGCAGCTGAACTATTGCAGGACACACACATCCTGGGATTTTTCCAGACTGTGTGTTATCGAGGTCACAAAGTCACCAGTTGAATCAGGAGAGATCAAAGAGTACAGATAACAAAATCGAAGTGGAATGAGCAAAGACCCTGTTTGATCAGATGGTGGAGACAAGCCAGGAGCAGATAGCTGACAGAGCAAACACCTTGAGCTCAGCTAAATTTAACGGAGTTACAGCAGTAAGATGAAAATTTAAAGCAATTGTGTCAAAACACATACACAGAAAAAGAATCCAGATGGATCCCTGAATGATGTTATCTTAAAAATGATGTCTTAATGAGGAAATGGAGACCATCACGTTCAAGCAGATGAGAAATGTGCAGAAGTTCATCAAGTTGTATTGCCAGTGGGTTATGGAAAGGAAGTGTTTTGGGTAGCACACAAGCTACCTCTCGGGGATCATTTAAGAGTGAGAAAAACTCGAGCTAAAATACAAAAACACTTTTACTGGCCTGAACTGCACAAGGATGTCATTTTAATTTTGCCATACATATCGTACATGCCAGGTAATTGGAATGGGCAGTAATAAAGCCTACACCTTTAATACCTATTCCTGCATTTGAGGAATTTTTTACTAGAGTCTTAATTGATTGCATAGGACCTCTACCTCAAACAAAAAGTGGGAATCAGTGCTTGTTAACAATAATGGATGTGTCCACGAGACTTCCAGAGGCCATTTCATTATGCAGTGTTGCAGCTAAAAAGATTGAGAGAGGAATTATCCTAATTTTTCACTAAATACGACTACCTACAAAGATACAATCAGACCAAGAGTCAAACTTCACATCGAAATTATTCAAGGAAGTAATGGACAGTTTAGGAATAAAACAATTCCAATCTACTATGTACCATCCAGGGAGCACTAGAAAGGTGGCATCAGACATTTAAAGACCATGTTAAGAACATAAGAACTCGGAGCAGGAGTAAGCCATCCGGCCCTTTCAGCCTGCTCCACCACAATAAGATTGTGGCTAATCTTTTCATGGTCTCAGCTCCACTTATCTGCATTTTAACCATATCCCTTAATTCCATATTTTTCAAATAAATATCTACCTTGGCTTTAAAACTGAATACTGAAGTAGTGTCACCTACTTTCCTGGGCAAGGAATTCCATTGTTTAACAACCCTCTGGGTGAAGAAGTTTCTTCTCTGTTCAGTTCTAAATATGCTTCCTCTAATCTTGAGGCCATGCCCTCTTGGAGGAGAAAGTGAGGACTGCAGATGCTGGAGATCAGAGCGGCTTATGCCCGAAACGTCGATTTCTCCTGTTCCTTGGATGCTGCCTGACCTGCGCTTTTCCAGCAACACATTTTCAGCCATGCCCTCTTGTCCTATTTTCATCTACCAGTGGAAACATCCTATCTCTATTTTATCAATTCCCTTCATAATTTTATATGTTTCTGTAAGATCCCTCTCATTCTTCTGAATTCCAATGAATATAATCCCAATCTACTCAGTCTCTCCTCATAAGCCAATCCCATCAACGCCATAATCAACCTAGTGAATCTCCTCTGCAGCCCCTCCAGTGCCAGTACATCTTTTCTTAAGTAAGGAGACCAAATCTGCACACAGTACTCCAGGTGTGGCCTCATCAGCACCTTGTACAGCTGTGACATGACCTCTCTGTTTTAAACTCCACCCCTTTAGTAACGAAGGACAAAATTCCTTTTGCCTACCCATTCACTTTTGTACCTGCAGACCAACCTTCTGCGCTTCATACACAAGGACACCCAGGTCCCTCTGCAACTCAGCATGCTGCAACTTTTTACTATTCAAGTAAACATCTGTTTTTCTGTTACTCTTACCAAAATGTATGACTTCACATTTACTAATATTGTATTCCACCTTGCCAGACCTTTGGCCACTCACTCAATATATCTATGTTCCTCTGCAAAGTTTCACAGTCCTCTGCAAACTTGACTCTGCCACTTGGCAAATTTTGACACCGTACACATGGTCCAGAACTCCAAATCATCTATATAAATTGTAAATAATTGTGATCCCAACACCGATCCCTGAGGTACGCCACCAGTCACTGATTGCCAGCCAAAATAGCACTAATTTATCCCAACTCTTTGCTTCCTGTCAGTCAACCAATCCTCTATCCATGCTAATACTCTACCCCTAACATCATGCATCCTTATCTTACGCAACAACCTCATGTGCGACACCTTGTCAAAGGCCTTTTGGAAATCCAGGTGCACCACATCCATTGGGTCCCTATTGTCCACCTTGCTTGAAATGTCTTAATAGAATTCCAGAAGATTTGTGAAGCATGACTTGCCCTTCATAACCCATGCTGCATCTGTACAATGGGACAATTTCTTTCGAGATGCCCTGCTATTTCTTCCATTGATAATGGACTCAAATATCTTCCCCACTACAGAGCTTAAGTCTATAATTCCCCATCTTTTTGTCTACTTCGCTTTTTAAACAGTGATATCACATTTGCGATTTTCCAATCTGCTGGGACTGCCCTGGAGTCCGGCGAGTTTTGGAAAATTACCGCCAGTCCACCTGCTAGTTCTCCCGCCATCTCTTTTAGTACCCTGGGATGCATGCCATCAGGGCAGGAGACTTATCTCCATCAGCTTACCCAACACTAGCTCTTCCTTTAATAATAATTGCTTCCAGGTCCTCACCTATCTTCGTCTCTTCGTCACTTACTGGCATGTTAATCATATCCTCCACTGTGAGGACCGATGCAAAGTACTTGTTCAATGCCTCAGCCGTTTCATCATATCTCATAACTAACTGCCCTTTCTTTAAAGGACCAGCATTTACTTTAGCCACTCTACTTTGTTTTCTATATTTATAGATTTTTTTTGTTGTTTGTCTTTATATCCTGTGCTAGTTTTTTCTCACACTCTGTCTTTCTTTTCTTTATAGCTCTTTTTGTGACTTCCTATTGACCTTTAAGATTTTGCCAATCTTCTAGATTCCTGCTGCTTTTGACCACTTCGTATGCATTCTCTTTCACTTTGATTGCCTGCCTTATTTCCTTAAACATCCATGGCAGATTACCCCTCCTCTTACAATCCTTCCTTCTCACTGGAATATACTTTTGTTGAGCACTTCAAAAAATTTCTTTGAAGGCCATTCACTGCTCGTCAACTGTTACGCCATAAAGTCTCTGTTCCATGTCTACTTTAGCCAGGTCCTTCCTCATTCTATCGTAGTCCCGCTTATGCAAGCACAGGATCCTGGTATGGGATTTTATTTTCACACTATCCAGCTGTATTTGAAATTCAACCATCCTGTGGTCACTCCTTCCAAGAGGATCCCTGTCTGAGGAAATCAGTTATTCCTGTCTCCTTACATTGGACCAGATCTGCGATAGCTTGCTACCTCATCGGTTCCATTACATGCTGTTCAAGAAAACTATCACGCATACACTCAACGAACTCCTCAAGGCTACCCTGACCAAGTTGGTTCGACCAATCTACATGCAGATTAAAATTTCCCTTGATAACAGCCGTACCATTTTTGCAGGCATTAATTATGTCCTTGTTTATTGCCAACCCTGATGTGATATTATTTGGCGGCCTATAGACTATGAAGCTGAAAAATGTGTTGCTGGAACAGTGCAGCAAGTCAGGCAGCATCCAAGGAGCAAGAGAATTGATGTTTCGGGCATAAGCCCTTCTTCAGGAATGAGGAAGGTATACCAAGCAGGCGAAGATAAAAGGTAGGGAGGAGGGACTTGGGCGAGGGGCATTGGGAATGCGATAGGTGGAAGGAGGTTAAGGTGAGAGTGATAGGCCGGAGAGGTCAGGAAGAAGATTGCAGGTCAAGAAGGCGGTGCTGAGTCTGAGGGTTGGGACTGAGATAAGGTGGGTGGAGGGGAAATGAGGACGCTGGAGAAATCTGCATTCATCCCTTGTGGTTGGAGGGTTCCTAGGCGGAAGATGAGGCGCTGTTCCTTCAGGCGTCGTGTTGTCATGGTCTGGCGAGGGAGGAGGCCAAGGGCCTGCATGTCCTTGGTGGAGGGGGTGGGGGAGTTAAAATTGGGTTGGTTGATGCGGGTGTCCCAGAGGTGTTCTCTGAAATGTTCCGCAAGTAGGCGGCCTGTCTCCCCAATGTAGAGGAGGCCACATCGGGTGCAGCGGATGCAGTAAATGATGTGTGTGGAGGTGCAGGTGAATTTGTGATGGATATGGAAGTATCCCTTGGGGCCTTGGAGGGAAGTGAGGGGGGAGGTGTGGGCGCAAGTTTTGCATTTCTTGCGGTTGCAGGGGAAGGTGCCAGGAGTGGAGTTTGGGTTGGTGGGGGGTGTGGACCTGACGAGGGAGTTGCGGAGGGAGTGCCTGCTTGGCAAACCTTCCTCATTCCTGAAGAAACGTCAATTCTCCTGCTCCTTGGATGCTGCCTGACCTGCTGCGCTTTCCAGCAACACATTTTTCAGCTCTGATCTCCAGCATCTGCAATCCTGACTTTCTCCTTTTGGCCTATAGACTATGCCTATCATTGAGTTTTTCATCTTGGAATTCCTAATTTCCACCCAGATGGATTCAACCTCGCTCCATAGAACTGATATCATCTCTCAGCACCACCCTGATGTTGTCCTTGAATATCAGCTACCAGAATGCACCTCCCCTGCATTCCTATCTATCCTTCCAAATAGCCCTGGATATTTAATTCCCAGTCATGACCATTCTGCGACCATGTCTCTGTGATGGCTACCAAATCATATTTGTTCACAATGATTTTTGCTTCCTCCATAGTCTGCCAAGAGCTTAAACCCTCCTGCCTACATGCTAACCTGCTGTGTACCTTTTCATTTATTGCCATAATTGTTGTTGCCCCACCCCACCCCCACTCACATCCTCCTTCTCTTCTCTCCCGCCACCCCCCCCCCAAAAAAAAAGATATTGAGGGTTTATAGTCATGGCTCTCCAGATGATTGGGATAAGCAAAATGTGTTTGTGCATTTGAATTGTTTTTGGACATGAAGTGAGAGGACCACTAAAATTGATTAAGGTAAAATTGGTAAGTCAGAATTCAGACCACATATTTGGACTGTGTCAAATTTTAGGGAACAATTAAATAGAGCAGGGGAGTTGGCTACAAGGCATTTAAAAGTATCACAGCATTAAATGAAACAGGAAGCTTACAAGAAATCAAAAACTTGCAATTTTGCTCTCAGGGATGAGGTGTTAGTGTTACTACCAGTGATCGGTGAACCTTTTAAAGCGGAAGGAAATTAAGTGAGATGAACTGTTTGATAAAGACTCCCGACAGAAAGGAATCTGTATCATGTGAATATGCTCAAAAGGTATTTTCACAGGGAAGGAAAGCCAAAGAAGACTCTTATTGGTTACAACACAGTGAAGAACCAAGTTCACAGGATTTCGAATTGGACATTCCTCAAATTAAATTGGACAATGAGGAAGTTGTCAAAAATTAGGATAAATTATTGAGTTATTTTCCAGAGGAAAATCGAAATACCTGAACGAGTTATTATTATAACATGAGGAGATGTGTCAAAATAGGCTGGAAAGTACTAATCTAGCTATGCATGATCTGGATATAGGAGATGCTGTTCTGATTAAGCAACATCCTTACAGGCATAACCCTGTTAAGTTGGCACAGGCTCAAAAGGACATTAAATGCATGGTCCAACATGACAATCGAAGTGAGTTACAGTAACTGGAACTGAAATGGTGTCAAAACCAGGTCGCAATCAGTGGTTATGTGTGGGCTGTTGCAAATTCAGTGTCGTTACAAAGACTGATGCATGTTCGATTTTGCCTTTGGAAGACTGTGTTGAAAAGGTAGGACGAGTCACTTGTATTTCTAAGTTAGACTTGCTCAGAGGATACCTTTGTCAGAAAGAGCAAAGGCAATTTTGGCTTTCCTATCACTGAACACACTGTATAAGTTTAAAGTTATGCTGTTTGGTACGAAAAATGCGCCAGTCACATTTCAAAGATTAACCAATAAGGTCATTGCCAGATTACCCAATTGTGTTTATATATATATAAATGACCTGGTGGTTTTCAGTCACACGTGGAAGGAATATTTGCAACAATTATCAGACTTTTTTGATTGACTTTGGAAGGATGGCTTGGTGATTAAACCTGGCTAAATGTGAATTTCCCAAAGCCTAGGTCACCTTCCTAAGCCATGTTATTGGATATTGATAAAGGGCCCCACGAGATGCAAGAACAAAAGTAATATGGGCAGTTCTGCATACCACTGACAAAAAGAGCATACTACGGTTCCTGGGATTGAATGGATTTTATCAAAAATTCTTTCCAAATTTTAGCAGTGTGGCAGCTCCACTCACTGAATTGCTAAAGAAAGGCAAGAAGTTTCAATGGACAGCGGACTGTCAGAAGGCATTTGACAGCTTTGAAAGCTGTTAACCACTACCCCAGTATTGGCCACACCTAATTTTACAAAGCCATTCAAGGTAGCTATTGATGCAAGTGAGTGGGTGTCAGTGCTGTGCTCTTGCAGGAAGATGACAAGAAAATAGAAAGACCTATTGGGTATTTCTCCAGGAAATTGACCATTCATCAGCAGAAATATTTGACATTTGAGAAGGAGACTTTGAGCTTAGTGTTGGCGTTACAACGTTTCAATGTTTATCAGTAACGTGGATGAAACAGTCCTATACTCTAACCATAACCCATCGAAGTTTGTGGAGAAATCTAAGGACAAAAATGCCAAACTGTTGCAGCCATTCAATTTGAAAATTGTGCATGTGGCAGGCTGAGAGAACGTGATTGCGGACGCGTTGTCGAGGCTTGAATGAGAAACGGAGGCATTCTGTGAAACAGAATGTTGTGCATGTTTATTGTCAATGTAGTGTATATGGATGTTGTCGTGTACTAACAGTTTAAAATTAAGGGGTTTTAAAATGAAGCTGTCTTTGGATTTCTTTTTGGTTGGGGGTGGGTGGGTGTGATTATGCTGCTCCTTTTAACAAGGTTATGTTGTCCTTGGTTGTTTTTTCCAGAGAGGTCATAAAAACCCAGATTCTGAAAAGTTCGGGCGTGGATGGTTTTTAGGGCCAATTTTATTATAGCTAACAGATTCTACCTCAGGCCAAAAAGGCTTTCAAGTTTCAAAAAAATCACTCTTACAATGAGAGAGGCCAGTTCTCCCAATTCAGCTTTTCTCTGGTTTGGTTTGTCTTTAGGCAGTCTGCCTATTCATTAAAAGCAGTCAGGCAATTGTGGAGCTGCTGGACCCAAGAGCAGCAGGTTCATGCTAACTATCCCACTCTCTGATTTCTTCCTGTAAGACCCTGTGTTTAATTTGGCCTTTTTTGTCAGGGGTGTTTAGGGGAATTGTTGCAAGTATTTGACACAGCATCGTAAAGTGGATGATCTGTTGGGGTTTCAGGTAGCTTAGGTTATAGAGTCATAGAGAGGTACAACACGAAACAGACTCTTCGGTCCAACTCGTCCATGCTGACTGCATATCCTAACCTAATCTAATCCTGTTTGCCAGTACTTGGCCTATATCCTCTTAACCCTTCTTATTTGTATATCCACCTAGATGCCTTTTAAAATGCTGTAATTGTACCAGCCACCTCTACTTCCTCTGGCAGCTCATTCCATACATGCCCCACCCTCTGCATGAAAAACATTGCTTCTTAGGTCCCTTTTATATCTTTCTCCTCACTCTAAACTTATGCCCTCTAGTTCTGAGCTCCGCCACCGAGGGAAAAGATCTTGTTCTATTTTTCCTATTCATGCCCCTTGTGATTTTATAAACCTCTGAGGTCACTCCTCAGCCTCTGACGCTCCAGGGAAAACAGCCGCCTGTTCAGTCTCCCTATAGCTCAAGTCCTCAAACTCTGGCAACATCCTTGTAAATCTTATCTGAACCTTTTAAAGTTTCACAACATCCTTCTGATAGGAAGAAGGCCAGAAATGCATTAATATTCCAAAACTGGCCTAACTAATGTCCTGTACTGCTGCAACATGACCTCCCAACTCCTATACTCAATGCCATGACCAGTAAAGGCAAACATACCAAATGCCTTCTTCACTATCCTGTCTAATTGCAACTATACTTTCAAGGAGCTATGACCTACACTCCAAGGTCTCTTCAGCAACTCTCCCCAGGACCTTACCATTAAGTGTATAAGTTCCTCTCTGATTTGCTTTTCTAAAATGCAGCACCTCGCACTTATCTAAATTAAACTCCATCTGCCACCATTCAGTCCATTGGCCCATCTCGGAGGTTGTACTCTGAGGTAACCTTTGCTGTCAACTTCACCTCCAATTTTGGTGTCATCTGCAAATTTATTAACTATACCTCTCTATGTTATTCAGTATTCTGTTCTCTTTTGTTTTGTGTTGCATTGGTAATCTTGTAAATAGATTGTTTGTTTAAAACAAAGTGCATTGACCAACTGCATCCTGGAATACCTGCGTTACACCTGCTTAAAAAAGCTAGCAAAGTTATGGTCTGGGCTGCTTTCTTGTAATATTTTGTGAAATACGTGAGAGCTTGGAGGAACCCAGGGCACTACCAGTTTGGTGCAGCTAACTATTGCAGACAAACTATAAATGTACATGCGATTAGGCTTTGGAATACAACTGCCAAAATCATGTGTGATCCCAATCGGAATGTGAACAGTTGTTGACATAGTCTGGTAGTGCCTTTTGTGGTGTGTTGTAAGGCTAGCTTTTTGAAATTGAATATTTGGAATTGCTTGTTAAGTTTTACTGAGTTACCAATGTCTCTGAAATTTATGGTAAATCCATGGGATCTGACTTGGCTGCATTCATTCTTTGATATGCTGTTTGGGGTGTTGGACCCTGGTTTGTCTATTTTGGAGCTTTATCTCGTGTTAGTTTAAAATGTTAGAATATCCGTTACAAGGATATTGTAGATTGCTTTGCTATATAAATTCACATAGTAAAGCTTATTTAATTTGTTCAATACCATGGAATATTGTGGCTTATTCTTTCAGCATGTACTTGAAACCTCAAGCTTTGAGTTTCCTTGTAAAAAAATAATTGTCCTGAGTGAGCTGGTAATATAAATTTGGTTATCTTTTCCAAGATCGTAACATAGAGTCATAGAATCATAGAGACGTACAGCATGGAAGCAGACCCTTCGGTCCAACCTGTCCATGCCGACCAGATATCCTAACCCAATCTAGTCCCATCTGCCAGCATCCGGCCCATATCCCTCCAAACCCTTCCTATTCATATACCCATCCAAATGCTGCTTAAATGTTGCATTTGTACCAGCTTCCACCACATCCTCTGGCAGCTCATTCCATACACGTACCACCCTCTGTGTGAAATCGTTGCCCCTTAGGTCTCTTTTATATATTTCCTCTCTCACCCGAAATCTATGCATTCTAGTTCTGGACTCCTCGACCCCAGGGAAAAGACTGTCTATTTTTCTTATTAATGCCCCTCATAATTTTGTAAACCTCTATAAGGTCACCCCTCAGCCTCCGACGCTCCAGGGAAAACAGCCCCAGCCTGTTCAGCCTCTCCTTATAGCTCAAATTCTCCAACCCTGGCAACATCCTTAAATCTTTTCTGAACCCTTTCAAGTTTCCCAACATCTTTCCGATAGGAAGGAGACCAGAATTGCACGCAATATTCCAACAGTGGCCTAACCAATGTCCTGTACAGC
>NC_057732.1:16842483-16917632 GCF_004010195.1 Chiloscyllium plagiosum | reverse complement strand
AAAAACAACCCTCCACCATCACCCTCTGTCTTCTACCTTTGAATCAATTCTGTGTCCAAATGGCTAGTTCTCCCTGTATTCCATGAGATCTAACCTTGCTAATCAGTCTCCCTTGGGGAACCTTGTCAAATGCCTTACTGAAGTCCATACAGATCTGCCCTCATCAATTATCTTTCTTACTTCTTCAAAAAACTCAATCAAGTTTGTGAGACATGATTTCCCACGCACAAAGCCATGTTGACTATCCCTAATCAGTCCTTGCCTTTCCAAATACATGTACATCCTGTTCCCTCAGGATTCCCTCCAACAACTTGCCCACCACTGAGATCAGGCTCACCGGTCTATAGTTCCCAGGCTTGTCTTTACTGTGCTTCTTAAACAGTGGTACCACGTTTGCCAACCTCCAGTCTTCCGATACCTCACCTGTGACTATCGATGATACAAATATCTCAGCAAGAAGCCCAGCAAACACTTCTCTAGCTTCCCACAGAGTTCTCGGGTACACCTGATACGGTCCTGGGGATTTATCCACCTTTAACCGTTTCAAGACATCCAGCACTTCCTCCTCTGTAATCTGAACACTTTGCAAGATGACATAAATAGGGATCCCCATGTTTTCCTATGATATTGGGTATTATGTTATACCCAGAAGGCAAGAAGAGTAATTCCAAGGAAAAGTCTATTCTCTTTTACAGTTTTGTTTGCACTCTGTTTCTTTTAGAAGTATACAAGCATGCTGGGAACACACAATGGCCTCGGTTAATCACATGATTACATTCCCAGAAGCTTCGGAACCATTTACAATATATTGACATTGCAGATCAAGCTAAAGCAAATGTGTTAGAAGTGATTTGTCTGTTTTCAGCCATAAAAAGCAGGACTAAAAAGGGAAAGGAGTAAATTGAATGCCTCCCCATATCAAGCTTAAGAGAGCAAAGCCAACCATAATTCAAATTCACTCAATTACTCCCTTTATCCCTGAGATGTACCTTTTTTAAATTGAAGAAACTATCACTTTTTGACAGTTTAGCAACATACAGCTTTTGGGAGAGAAAACTCTGAAACTGACATTTGCAGAAAATTTCCCAAAGATGCTTGTATGTTAAAATGAACGGAAAGATGGTAATGAAATTGTGCTTACAGTATGCTAGTGTATTTGTTAATCTTTTGTAAAGGTCAACACCTGACTTCTAGCCTAAAAAATGAAAACATTTTGTACTCTGCACCTATTCACTGGAGAAGTAAAACCTGCCCTTGTAAACAAACTTTGTCGAAGTGTTGAATGTCATACTGTTGAAGGCAGTTGTTTTGTTTCTTGTGACTATGTACATCAATGTGCGCTGTCAGGGCTACTACTCACTTGTGCACACTGCTCACTGTGTTCCCGCCAGACGTAATCTCATACCAACTAATATATGATAGTATTATGAAGGAACAGTAGATGCACAGGCTAGTTCAAACTTTGCAATTTTAAAAACTAAGCAGACATATAATTGTGCAGCAACCACAGGATTGAAGATATCAGAGAAGAATGTTCGAGATTGAAGCAAGCGCTCTAGCAAAAATAAATCTGTAAATGTAGGGAAGCATGTGACTGCAAGTTGCACAATATTTCACTGAAAATTGCCTGAATGGATCCTGTTTCCTATGTGTGAAACAGCAAAAATCCAGTCAAGAAAATTAAGTGTTGCAGACTTTGAAGGCATTCCTTGGATGGTGTGCCTGGTTTAGAAGGAGAAGCTATTTTGTACTACTGCTGAAATTTAAGATTTCACTGTTTCAGAGAAGAATTCGATGGCCTCTTATTGCACTTCAGAGACATTTCCAAAAGATTGGATGCAGATTAGTAACCTGGATGGATGGCAGCTAGTTAAACAATTCGCCAAATTGTAGAAAATGATAGTGTTAAGAATACTACCAGGACCACCCCAAACAAAGTAGCGGATGATATTTGTGAGAAAGGATCACTGTAAATTGGTGAGAAATTTGGCTGAGGAAAGTTGAGTTTCCAACGAAAGGGATTGCATCTTTTTTAAAAAAAATCTTTATTTAGGATATATTCAAATATATCTCATCAATTCTGCTGTTAAGGTTAGATAGTAAAACTGTCATTGCAATTATTTCCCAGTGGTCTACCCAGTCTTGTTCAACCATAGGCTTGTTTATAAAAATGTTGAATCAAGGGTAGCATAAGCAAAGGTGGAATGACCAGATGATCGAAGGAGAGATTACGTTCGTTGAGGGAGGCAGCATATGGGGTTGTGACAAATAACAGCACTGAATGCATTGTAGACGTCTAGAATGCAAATTACCATGAAATCATACAAGAAATGTGGTATATTGTATGCATATGATGACACAGAAAATGATTTACCTATGGAATGATATGGTGAGCAATGACATGATTGCCAATGATGGATGATGCAGATGATGATGCAAGTCAAGAGGCAGAATGGGACATAGTGGTGTTTGGTGTAAAATTTAGTTTTCTTGATGTTCATTGTGATTAGAATTTATTTTTATTCAGGGGATGAGCAATTTGCTGGTTTGATCAATATTTATTGCCCATCCATAATTGACATTGAAAATGTGGTGGTGAGCTGCCTTCTCGAACCAGTGCAGTCTATTTGACATAGGCATACCCACAATGCTGTCGGCAAAAGTGAAGAAATGGCAATACACTGTCGGAATGGTTTGGAGAGAAACTTTCAAGTGGTAATTTTCCTGTGCATCTCTTGTCCTTGTCTTTCTCGATGTTTGTGTTTCTGGGTTGAAAATGTGCTGTCTAGGGAGCCTTTGTTAATTTCTGCAGTGCATCTTTATGATATGTACTACTGCTGTTGAGCATCATTTAGTGAAGCAGACAAATGTAGATGTGGTTCTGGATCAGTGGTGCTGGAAGAGCACAGCAGTTCAGGCAGCATCCGCGGAGCAGTAAAATCGACGTTTCGGGCAAAAGCCCTTCATCAGGAATAAAGGCAGAGATCCTGAAGCGTGGAGAGATAAACTAGAGGAGGGTGGGGGTGGGGAGAAAGTAGCATAGAGTACAATAGATGAGTGGGATGAAGGATGAAGGTGATAGGTCAGGGAGGAGGGTCAGCACTGTCCCCATGACCTGTCCTACCTGCCTATTATCTTTTCCATCTATCCACTCCACCCTCCTCCCTGACCTATCTCCTTCATCCCCTCCCCCACTCACCTATTGTACTCTATGCTACTTTCTCCCCACCCCCACCCTCCTCTAGTTTATCTCTCCACGCTTCAGGATCTCTGCCTTTATTCCTGATGAAGGGCTTTTGCCCGAAACGTCGATTTTACTCATCTGCAGTCATTGTTTTTACCTAAATGTAGATGTGGTGCCATCAGACAGGCAGTTGTCCTGGATATTGTCAGACTTGTGTTGTTGAAGTATACTCATCCAGACGAGTGGGGAGGCACCACAATAGGAGAAAGTGATGTGTGGGCGCAGGTTTTGCACTTCTTGCGGTGGCACATGGAAGGTGCTGACTCCCTCGTCAGATCTACGCCCTCTTCCCCTGCCACTGCATAAGTGCAAAACCTGCGCCCACACCTCCCCCTCTCACCTTTGTCCAAGGCCCCAAAGGATCCTTCCACAACTGACAGAAGTGTACCTGTACCTCCCAATGTCATCTACTGTATCATTTGCACCCAATGTGTCACTTCTGCATCGGGGAGACAGGACGCCAATTTGCAGATCATTTCAGAGAAAATCTCTGGAACACCTGCATCAACCACCCCACCACCCCGTCGCTGAACACTTCAACTTCCACTCCCACTCTGCCAAGGACATGCAGGTCCTGGCCCGCCTCCATTGCCAAACCCTTACCACACGATGCCTGGAGGAAGAACGCCTCATATTCCCCCTTGGGACTCTGCAACTACACAACATCAATGTGGATTTCATTAGTTTCCTCATTTCCCCATCCTCCACATTATCCCAGTCCCAAGCCTCCAACTCGGCACTACCTTCCTGATTTGTCTATCACCTTTCCCATCTATCCGCTCCATCCTCCTCTCCAACTTAGAACCTTCTCCCCCACCTTCATCTGCATATCGAGTTCTCAGCTACCTTGCTCCCAACCCCACCCCCCCCTCCCCCCCGGCCCAAAAGCCTCATTCCTGATGAAGGGCTTATGCCCAAAAAGTCAATTCTCCTTCTCCTTGGATGCTGCCTGACCTGTTGTTTTTCCAGTGCCACACACTCAACAATATTCCATCTCGCGCATAGATCTTATAAATCATGGACTGGCTTTAGATAGTGAAGAGATGAGTTGCATGCAGCAGGTTTCCAAGCCTCTTACCTGTTAGTGTAGCTGCAGTATTGTATGGCTGGTTCAGTACTGTTTTTAGTCAGTATTATTCCCCAAATCCCCTGTTGATTTGTGAGGGATTCAGCTCTGGTAATCTCAGTGGATGTCAAGGAGCCTTGGATAGATTGTCCCTTGTTCGTGGTGATCATTGATTGACACTTATGTGTTTGATTGTTACCTGCCAATTGTCAGCCTAAACCTAGATATTATACAGGACCTAGTAGATTTGGATATGGACTGTTTTAGTATCTGAGGAGTGACAGATTGCTCTGAACATTGCGCAATCATCAGCAGCTATACCCAACGTTTACTTCATTACGTACGAGCGGTCATTGGTGAAGTGGGCCTAGAGTGCTACCCTGAGGAACTCCTGCACTGATATCCTGGAGCTTAGATGACTGACATCCTAAAAGAGCAACCATGTTCCTTTGTGACTCAAGTAGGAGTGACCTTTCTCTGATTTCCATTGACTGTCATTGGTCAGACATGATTTTAAGATGGCTGGTTGCTATTGGTGTACAGTGCAAGATATAACTTTTTTTTATTTGCTCTGTTGAGGAATTTCCTGAAGTCTAAATGCCTTATTTAAAACAAAAGTGACAATCTAATGTTGTTAGCAAGAAATGCATTATATTTACATTGAATACTTTGAATTGAAAACACTTGGTTTTTGTTTTTGCATGTTCTATCAGTTTCACTGAGACTTCGTATCAGTCTCAACAAAGTTTGAAAGGTATTTTTAATGGATGTCAGTTATTTGACTGTGAAATATGCATGTCAGTTTCAATATTCATTCTGCAATTGGAATGTGAATGCCAAACTCAAACCAAATAAGGTTTCTTTGCAAAACAGTAACCTGGAAGCATGTTGAAATTGTAATAAATGAGCAAACACTGAAAGTTTATATAGTGAAAGGTAATCTTTATATACTGAAAGATTATTACCTTTTTATGTTTAAAGTCATTGAACAAATTGATGTAATTGAAGAGTTTTTCAAAAGTTTGCTGTGATGCAAAATTAATTGTAAACTTAATCTGGTAAATGAGGAACATTCTGTTTCCAGTGCTTTTAAGAAAGCACTTGTCAAGTGGTTTTCTTGAATGGTTATGCAGAACAGCTTCACTGGTGAAGCTATGACTTTTCTGAGGTGCCCTTTAGTATTGTTTGGTAAGCTGTTTGTTTTACTGGCTTTCTGCTTCTAAAATACACTAGCTTCAAAGGGAAAAAATATTTAGGTGTGGAAAGTAAATATACAATGTCAACATGTGGCAGCATGAGCAATGAGAAAAGTGTATAATGGGTAGCAGTCACTCATAAACTATTATTTTTCAATTCTGTCTGCAGGTTTTCCATCGGGAATTTAAAGTGTTTGATCATATCAAAGAGGAAGATTATTGTTGTGTTGTCTACTGTCTCAGACAATGAACCAGACTCAGCCCATTGAAGGCAAATTTTAAGCATGTGTATGATGTCTTTTACCTAAAGACTAAGTTTAATGCGCTCATGGAGTCAGGAAATATGTTGGGTAACACTGAACACTGTGTAAATTAATCTCTGTGCTTAGAATAAGATGACTTGAATGGAGTTTATCCTCCAAGTGAGGCAAGTCCTCAGTCATTGCTTAAGGATACAAGTCTCAATGCACTTACATTGCAAATATTGTGCATTTTGAAAACTTGATGACTGTTTAACTTTGTACTGAGCTTACAGATGGAAAATTGATATTGACAATGAAGAGCAGGACAGTAGACATCCAGGGAATCTCCTAGGACCCTGTAAAATTCTCTCAGGACCAGACAGTATAAACACAGGAAGATGGCCCTCATGACAGGGGACCCAGAACCAGGGTCCCAATCTAAGGATATTGGGTAAGCCATCAGAACTGAAATGAGAAATTTCTTCACACAGATGGCTAAAAGGATTGAGGATATGAGAAATTAGAAGCAGGATACTGACTTGGATTATCAGCCATGGTCATGTTAAATGGCATAAAAGGCTTGAAGGGCTGAATGGCCAACTTCTATTTCTGTTTCTATCCCCTTATCACAAAATAATGTGATGTCGACTGCAGTATAATATTTGTTGTATGTCTGAGTTTCTGATTTTTGGATTCATAACCAGAGGGTTTTCTGTGTGTTTGAAGGATGTTAACTGAGAATATTTGGAGCAATAGTGATTTCTTTTAAAACATTTTAAAGGCCTGCCTTTAGACTGACTGGGTTTGAGTGCACCAATAATGGACTTCAGTTTAATTTAGAAAGTTTTATGGCTCAAAAGGTGTAAATAATGAGGCCTCGAGGGTTTGTTAGAAAGCTCTGGAAGTTTTGTTTTGAGCTTAAGGGAAATGCCCACAGTTTTTTAAAAGTTTTTGTTTGAGTGGAGCAGTATTGTAAAGTGTTTGAAATATCCAGTCTATGTAAACCATGATCCTGAGGACGGAAGTATGTATTGTGAATTACGTTACTTTAAAGTGAGGAGTTTGTCCCAGACCAGAGTGTTGGAATAAGCCGTGAGGGAGTGACTTAAAGGTGAGTGCATTTCAGCAGGTATGTAACAGGTTCTTCCTGTAGCTACCTGCAGTCACAGTCTAGAAATTGAAGTTACAAGTGGCTTAAGCCTATCAATGTATTTGATTTGGGGACAAAAACTGAAGTTGCTGGAAAAGCTCGGCATGTCTTATAGCATCTATGCAAAGAAATCAAAGTTAGTGTTTTGGACCTGGTGACCCTTCCTCAGAACTCAGGACGGGTCATTGGACCGAAATGCTAACTTTGATTTTTCTGCACAGATGCTACATGACCTGCTGAGCTTTTATATCAACTTTTGGTTTTGTTTCTCATTTACAGCAGCCGCAGTTCTTTGTTTTTTTAAAAATTAGATTCGGGGATTCTGGTCTGGGTATTCTATCAGTAGTGTTTTGGGTACTGTACAGAGCAATTTTGTTTCTTTTCAGTTTGTAACCGTGTGTTCAGAATTACACTTTTTCTGTGTTTAGAAATCTTTAAATTTGTATTATAAGTAGAATCTATTAATCTTTTAAATAACTTTCTGTTCTTCTGTTCAAACAAAATCTGCAGCATTATATGCTTGTGTTTCAGCAGGAGATTACTTTGTTCAAACCTGTACAAATCAAAACTTATCAGGTTCCTGCCTGACATTTGACTTGTCTGTTAATGACATCAGCTAGGATTATGACGCTGGCTAAAATACTGTAAAACTGTGGTGAAACTCTAATATACCCAAACTCACTACAGATTCTCTGGATAGCTGCCAATTTTAGACTGCTATTTTCATTATGATGTAATGTTTCTGTTTAATATGTTGCTCAGTAAGTGTTCATTGCTCACAGAATCATAGAATCCATAGTGTGGAAGCAGGCCATTCATTATATTCAGGCCCACACTGACCCTCCGAAGAACATCCCATGCAGATCCCTGTAACCTTGCATTTCCCATGGCTAATCCACTTAGCCTGCACCTCACTGAACACTAAGGTCAATTTACCGAACTCGGTAAATTCCGCACATCGTTGGACTGCGGGAGGAAGCCAGAGCACCCGGGGGAAACCCACACATAAATGGAGAGAATGTGCAAACTCCACACAGGATGGAATCAAACCTGGGTCCCTGGCGCTGAGGCAGCAGTGCTAACCACTGAGCCACAGTGCCACCCTATTGTTGTACCTAAGTAAAACTTCTAAACCCCTGTTTCACTGCATTGCAAAATAATATTTAGCCACAGTCTTCAGAATTTTGTTACTTATCCTGTCAGTATTTGATTTTATTAAGCAATGCGCTGCACAATATTAATACTGCACATACTGTTAAACATAATTTAATGAACCACTTTATTTTTCCAATATATTATTAACAAACGTAATCTGTAAAACTTACTTAGAATGCAGATTAAATGAATAGAAATATCAGGGAAGAGTTCCAAACAGTCTATCTTTGAACTTTGCATATTTATACTTCTATTGAGGGAAGATTCAAATTTCTGTTATTTTAGGAAAACAGCACATTATCGTCAGTCCCTTTTGTCACTGACTTCAGTATATCAAAAATAATTTGCGTTCATATTTATTAAAGCATATTATTTGAATAATGTAGATATAAATGTTCTGGTTAGGGTACCTCCATGCGTACATTAATTTTAAAAAATCTGTTTCAAATAATTTCACCTTATCTTGTAGATGCTGCAGTGTCTGAAGCTGGGAGCTCTTTCTCGAACAACTGCTAGTACTCAAATGAATGTTCAGAGTTCTCGTTCTCATGCCATTTTCACAATACATTTGTGTCAAGTGCGTGTCTGCATCAAAAATGATAATGTAAGTTTCTAAGCTCTGTGGTGTTTGTGGGAACTGCAACACTCATCTGATTTATTATGGCATAACAGAATTTTGAGCCCTTTACTTCAAGGTAAATTGGACATTGCATTTTTAAATGTAATTTAAGCTTGTGTAATTTTAGAAATGTTTCCATCGGTTAAACTGATTTCTTCTCTATTTCCCAAGATTTCTGTTTAATGAAGTACTTTGAATCTTTTCCCCAGTGTAAATTGTCTGTGTTTATAGCATAAATTTTATAATAAGTGAATATGCAGTTACTGCCTTGTCAAATATTCAGATTAAATTGATTTGTTACCTGTTACTGTCATTTTTAAAGTTTCACTAATTATATATTCAAAAAATACCTATATTCAAATATTCAAAAACCTATATTCAAATATAGGTTCGAATTGCATAAAAGTCAGATTTATAATTTTTAATTGCACAATCTAAGGAAAACTAGTATTTATATTTAATATTGACTGGGGATGATAGGACATTTTTCATCCACTCTTGCGAAATGGACATTGATTGAAACATAATTTCCCCACAGCTGTGCAAGATATGCAATAATTTATTGTTTTGAGAGTAAAGAAAACTTGCTTGAGCATTTTATATCTATACATTGGGACAAGAGTAAGCTATTAAGCCTACTCTGCCATTCAGTTATCTCATGACGAAATAGATACATTTGGTACCATCTGCACCATCTTCCTCCCTATTCCTTGAATTTATTGATCTTCAGGATTATGTCATTTTCTGTTTTTAAACATGATTAAGCTTCCACTCTGAGATAGTGTTTCGTCCTTTATCTTTGTCTTAAATGATCTATTTATTCTGGGATTCACCCTGTAAGAATTTTGTAAGTTTAAATGAGGTCATCCCTCATTTTTCAAAACTCTAGGGAAGGCCATCCCAGTCTCCCATCATCCGAGAGATTAATCTGATAAATCTCCATTGCACTCCTCTGTGCATTACACAACCACCTGATGAAGGAGCAGCGCTCCGAAAGCTAGTGCTTTCAAATAAACCTGTTGGACGATAACCTGGTGTTGTGTGATTTCTAATTCTGTGACAACATACTCCTTGCAAAGGCTTTTCTGGTGCAATGATCGTGTCCTTATCCTCTAATGGGAGGCCAGGGTTTGAAATTCCATCTGCCTCTGAGGTTTGTGATAACATCTCTAAACAGATTGATGTAAAAAAAAAATTGCCTTTCTTTGGAGAAGAGAACAAAACTGTATTTAGTACTCCAGTAAGTCTCACCAAAGCTCTTTATAACTGCAGCAAGTCATCTTCTGTACTTAAATCCCTTTACGATAAAGATCATAGTACCATTTGCCTTCCTAATTGCATGCTGCTCTTAGATAACTTTTAGTAACTCATGAATAACAGTATCTAGGTTCCTTTGGACATTGATTTCTCCCAACCGTAACCATTTAAGAAATGTTCTAACATTTTTTAGTCAAAGTGATAACTTCACAGTTGCTCACATTATATTCCATCTACCGTGTTCTAATCCGTTCACTTAGTTTAAGTCTCTTGAAGCCTTGTTTCATCCTCTTCAAAATGTACATTCCCACACAATTTGGTATCATCAACCAAGATAGAAACTTCCCAAATGGTTCCCATATCATAATCATTTATGTAGACTGCACATAGCTGTGGGCCGAGCACTGTCCCATACAATATCCCATGAGTAGCAGTCTGCCATCCTGAAGATAATCTGTTTATTCCTACTGTCTGCTTTCTGTCTGTTAACCAATTCGCAGCATGTAGCAGTATATTTTCCCCAATCCCATTCACCTTATGAAAACCAAATAATGTATGTTCACTGGTTCTCCTTTATCAATGCTAAAAGTAACTTCCTCAAAAGCACCAGCAACTTCAAAAAAAGAAATCCTTTTCTGAAATCCACGTTTCACAGTTTTATCTTTTTCTTTTAAGTGCCCAGTGTTATGACACAGAGGTGAACCCCTCTATTACTTAAACCAAACACCCAGAAAATCTCACCTCGCCTTGAAATCTGTTAAATTGAGTTAAAAATCACACACCAGGTTATAGTCCAACAGGTCTAATTGGAAACTTTTGGAGCGACGCTCCTTCATCAGGTGATAGTGGAGGGCTCAATCCTAACACAGAATTTATAGCAAAAATTTACATTGTGATGTAACTGAAATTATATATTGAAAAATTGATTCTGTTAATCCTTTCATCTGTTAGAATACAGTGATAGTTTCACTTCTTTCATGTGTAAATCAAACCCTTTTTTTTAAAGTTGCATTCTCAGGTTAGCTGTTAACAATGGTGATAGCTAGACAATATGTTGAAGGTGTTGGCCCCCTGTGTTCTCTGTCTATGCCATGATGTTTAGATTGATTCTGATCTAAAAAGTGAGATAACGGAGTTTTACATAAATTCATGCAGTTTTTGAGCAAAGTACAATGTAATGGTTAATAAACAGAACTATAAATACGATAACTGTAAATTCGATTAATTCAATCTTCTGTAATGTTAAGACATGCAATGTATATATATATATGAACGACATGACCAATTGTACAGGTACCAAAGATTTATTTATATGAATAAAGTATATTTTGAAATAAAAAAAATGTAACCCTGCAAGGGTTACATTGTACTTTGCTCAAAAACTGCATACATTCATATAAAACTCTGAGCTCAAAAACTGCATGAATTTATGTAGAACTCAGTTATCTCACTTTTTAGATTAGAATCAATCTAAACATCATGGCATAGACAGAGAACACAGGGGGCCAACACCTTCAACATATTGTCTAGCTATATCACCATTGGTAACAGCTAACCCGAGAATGCAACTTTTAAAAAAAAGGTTTTGTGATTTATCACTGTATTCTAACAGCTGAAAGGCTTAACAGACAATCAATTTTTCAATGTATAATTTCAGTTACATCACACTATAAATTTTTGCTATAAATTCTGTGTTAGGATTGAGCCCCCACTATCACCTGATGAAGGAGCGTCGCTCCAAAAGCTAGTGTGCTTCCAATTAAACCTGTTGGACTATAACCTGGTGTTGTGTGATTTTTAACTTTGTACACCCCAGTCCAACACCGGCATCTCCATATCATAATTAAATTGAGTGACAGAGAACTCCCAAATTCCACTAAGTTAACATCAACTTATTCTTTAACTCTAAAAATGAGCATTAAACAACAGCTATTCACAACTCTAAACTCCACATTCTCTTAACTGCTTACTATTTGCCTCCAGCTGTATAATAATATGCTGTTTAATAAGACACTTATTAAAATTACATCAACTTAAGACGACAGCAATTGCATGGTTCTGAAATTCTGTTTTCAGTCTTCCAGTGTTGATTTCCCTGGGTCGTCGTCTTTCTTTTTATTGCGAGCATGTTTCATACGAAAATGTACCTTTTGATACAGTGTGTTTTCTAATTTCTTTGAGAGCAAAATGTTAGATGGGCAATTAGATCTCCACGAATTTCTTTCTCTATGGAAGTTGCTCTCTGACCAATTTTCAAAATAGCAGCATTTATATTCGTTGGCAATGCAATAAGTTCGAACACAATTGGGTTTGAGAATCTGGGACGTAATTTAAATTGGTTAAATTCAAATTGTTGTCAAAACAGCAACCAAAATTCAGGTATCCATTTCACAGCCAAATGTTATATATTTTCAATTTTCCAGTACACTCTGGGACAGCCATCTAGTTATATACGCAGTTGCTTATAATCTCTGTGCAGAACAGCACTCTCTCTCTCTCTTTCAGTTATAGTATTTGCCTTCAACTTCATAACACAAGTTATCTCCACTCCTATGATAAGTTCTAACATTTTCTCTACTACTTTCCCTTGAACACACTGGGATGAAGCTCATCTTACCCAGCGGATGTAATCATCCTTTCCTCCTGATTTGGATGTGTCGGTATTGAACTGGGGTGTACAAAGTTAAAAATCACACAACAGGTTATAGTCCAGCAGGTTTATTTGGAAGCACTCTCTTCCACAGCGCTGTTCCTTCATCAGGTGGTTGTCGAGTATAAGATTGTACGGCACAGAATTTACAGCAAGTTTACAGTGTGATGCAACTGAAATGTTATCTTGAAAACGATAAAATTTTTCAATATATCATTTCAGTTGCATCACACTGTAAACTTGCTGTAAATTCCATGCTGTACAATCTTATAATCGACAACCACCTGATGAAGGAACAGCACTGTGAAAGCTAGTCCTTTATTTCAGTTAACTTTTTTCAAATTCTTCTACTTAAATCCTCATTTATTCCAGTTTTTCAGCTTTACAAGTCCCTTAGTCACCTAGAACTTGTGGAGTTTGTTTGTTTGAAGATACAAAGTAACTCTTAAGACTGTCTTTTGCTACAATTATAAATTATCTTGGCCCCACCAGTAAATTTCCCACATTTTGTCTTGACTTTTTTATTTTTTTCTCACATGCTTAAAAGAAGCTTTTACAATCACCATTATGTATTTTGTTAGCCTACATTCTTTTTTTTTATTCTCCCTTTCTTAATTAGTATCTTGGTTCTCCTGCATGGTTCTAAATTGTGCCCAATCCTCAAGCTTGCCAATTTTCCTGGCATCTAACATTCTATCAAGTTTTGTTTACCATACTTGAATTACCTTTTGCTTTGGTGGTTCTGTCTCAGAAGAATGTGCATCTCTTGTCAACTGTGTAATATTTCTTTAAATACTAACCATGACTTATCCACCATCAAATCTTTGTGGATTTTTCCAATCCACCATTGTCAAGTTGGCCTTTATACCTTCATAATTTCTTTCCTTGAGATTTAACACCCTAGTCTTAGAATTTGACCAGAATTTGTATAATTTCCTGTAACTTGATAGTTTTAAGATGTGTTGTGGAAAACCTAAATGCTGAAATATGAAGAAAAGTGCTGGAAGTACACTGTTCGTTTAAAAAAAATTCTAGTGAAAAGACAAATCAATATTGCAAGATGCAAAATACTGCCAAGTTGATTTGAGTCGTAGAGATCTATAGCACAGGAAAAATGTCCTTCAGCCCACCATGTCTGTGCCAGTCAAAATCCAGCACCTAACTATTCTGCACTCATTTTATGGGAACATTTTAGTATATATACTTCTTTGTTATCTTCAACTTGATTGGGTTAGTTTTGTTTTTAATGTAGGATGAACTATTGGACAATAAAGCCATCAGTGAATCAACAGAAATGAATGAATTTGAAACCCTCACAGCCAAGTTCCACTTTGTTGACCTTGCTGGTTCAGAAAGACTAAAGCGTACAGGAGCAACTGGAGAGAGGGCAAAAGAAGGAATTTCAATTAACTGTGGTCTAGTGAGTACATGTTGAATAGTACTTGGTAGTAAAGAAAGTTGTCAGCTTGAAGGGTAATGTATACTTCCTATGTTACATTTTCTGTTTTAAATGCATTGAAATACCATAATAGAATTCCTATGGAAATTAATGTTTATAGTATCACGTTTGCTGTAAGCATGCAATACATTTAAAGACTTAATGTGCTTTGCTTTGAAAGTTAAATTTTTGGTCTTACAAAGGATTTTGGTAGAGAATAAAAAATCCAAAATATGGTTGCTAGTAGACATTTTCTGAAGAGGAACACACTTTTATGGCTTCCATGTCCCTTTAATAGCAACAACAACTTGTACTCTTAGAGCACCTTTTTAACATTAAGAGCCATCTCAATGCAGTTCAAGAGCATTGTAAAACAAAGTAAGGCTCTGAAACACACAAGGAGGTATTAGGTCAGAAGATGGAAAAAATCTGGTCAAAAAGCTAGGTTTAAGTAGTATCTTAAAGGGAAGCAAACTAAGGTGGTACACACATTCCAGAGCTTGGGGTTTGGAAAACTGAAGACACAATTGTAATTGCAGTTGCTCAAAGCATATAAATTATTGTAGAACAGAGAGTTAGAGGCTTGTGGTGCTGTAGGTGAAGACAAGTAGAGGTTTGGGCAAGTTTGTGGGGTTTTAAGAAAAAAGTGAAAATTTTATAATGAAAATGTTGCTTGACTGGGTGCAATTGGGTCATTGAGCACATTAGTTATTAGGGACAGGGAGTAAAAGAGACTTTTTTCAGTTAACACCTGTGCAGATTTCAAGTTGATGCAGAATAGGATGTACGAGCCAAGTCTGGAGTGTGTTGGAATATTGAAGTTAAGAGGTAATGAAGGCATTGGTGTTTAGAAATTTTGATCATCCTGTGGTTTACTGACTGGTTGATTTTGGAATTCTGCCACTTGAATGTTTCTCAAAACTGTCTCCTCTTTTCCATAGTCCATTGCTTCACTACTTCTGTACATCACCAAGCATGGTGTTGAGACCATTGCATATGCAAACCCACCTCCTAAAAATACATAAATATCGAAGTTCCCTTGCTGTTGATTTAGTTTGGAGGCCACAAAAGCTGAGAGTTATTGAGCTGTCAGCAGGTACTCTTTCTGTTTTGAGGAGAAAGTGAGGTCTGCAGATGCTGGAGATCAGAGCTGAAAATGTGTTGCTGAAAAAGCGCAGCAGGTCAGGCAGCATCCAGGGAACAGGAGAATCGACGTTTCTGGCAGAAGCCCTTCTTCAGGAACTCTTTCTGTTTTATCCTGCAGTCTTATCTCATAATTGAACGACTACAAAATCATGAGGGGCATGGATAGGGTAAATCGACAATGAATTTTCCCTGGGGTGGGGAAGTCCAGAACGCGACGGCACAGATTTAGGGTGAGAGGGGAAAGATTAAAAGGGACCGAAGGGAAAGCTTTTTCATGCAAAGGGTGGTGCATGTTATGGAATGAGCTGCCAGAGGAAGTAGTGGAGGCTGGTACAGTTACAACATTTAAAAGGCATCTGGATGGGTATATGAATAAGAAAGCTTGGGGGATTTGTGCCAAGTGCTGGCAAATGGGACTAGATAAAGTTAGGATATCTGGTTGGCATGGATGAGTTGGACCAAAAGGTCTGTTAATCGTGCTGTATGTCTCTGACTCTGACTTTCCCAGATTACTTTGCGATCAGGTGGTGGTTGATATTTTTTTCTAATCAACCTGTTCAGAGATGTGATTGCACACTTCTGGAGTAGAAAGGAATTTGGTTCTTCTGGTTCAGAGGGAGCGACCTTACCGCTGCACCACTAAGCACCTAAGTAGGTTTGTTTTTCTTAAGTGAGCAGTTGTGTTTTATAATTGGAGCAGGTGGTTGTTTGCTTGCCTGTTCAATATGCTGCACCTTAAAAATGTGCTGCTTTAATTCTCAGACATGCACAAACACTGATTTAATTGATATTGAAGTTTGCATCTGTAAGGATTGCCTTTAGGAGAACCAAGTAAATTGTCAATTAACTCCCATTGTATGTGACCCATCTTTTGCCTTTTCAGTGTCATGCCAAACCCAAGTAAATTTTGAGTAAAAGGTTTCAGTCTACCACAACTGAACTGAAAAAGAACATGAGCATCTGTTCATGTTGGCTGTCGAGTGAAAGTAGTACGTTCCACTCTCATCACTCAGATAATGTTAATACTTCAGGTGTATTGTTGTTCTGTTCCATTATATTGAAATAACCAGAAAATCAGCATCCCAGCCAGACCCAAGTATCTGTTGATTTAAGGACCAAAAATAAGCCTGACTGCATCTTTGTTCTGGGAGTCATATTTCTTTATAAGCGCCACCTGTTTCTGCCCTCAGAATTGACCTTAGATGCAGAGATGGACATTTAAATTCAGGGTATCTGTATTTTTGTAAGTAACTTAAGTTAATACTTAGTTTAGCTCTAATAAGATGACTATGATAGGTAACATGGTACTGAAGGATGCAATAGCTCCTGGTATCCACATGTATTACAATCACAGGCACTTGTGTGCCTGGGCTAAAGTTCAGCAATTTGGATCTAACTGTACTGAACAAAACAAATGCTGGAGGTCACATCAGGTCAGGCAGCATCCATGGAGACAAGTTAACATTTTGAGTCTACATGATTCTTCACAATTCTATAAATGAGGCAAGTTGTAAGAGGACTCGAGAGGGAGACAGAGACATTTATACCATAATGTCATGTGGTATGATATCATGAACACGTCCTTTTAAAAATACATTACAACTAGCTCTGAGATGCGCCACTGTTCATGCTACTTTTACAATTCCTGGTGCATCAGCTGATGGTTTGTTGGTCCAATGTTTCCAGTTTCCACTAAATAATGTGAATAAGTACAGAATTAAATCAGTCATTAAATAGTTATCAATCTTTAGAGTGCTTACCATTCAATTACTCCTGTATTGAATGTTGTCAGATACAAATATTTTGCCTGAGTTTGCAGGACAAGAAAGAGAAATCAGCAATTTTCTCAAGTATTTTCTCCAATATATTTCAATGTGTATGTATTGAATACCAAAATTACTCTTATTTGATACAAGTACATTAAATCATGATGTTGATGTTAATTAGAAGAAAAAAAAGTGTGTTTCTACCCACTTGAAGTCTAATAATTGAAGCGGCCTAGAAAAACCGTGTTCACCGCAGATGAATCTCACAAAAGTGCTATGTTTGCCTGATTCCTTGTCACAAAAAAAAATCAGACCTTTTTGATTTTCACCACTGTCACTCCTGCAGGTATGAATGAGAGTTTTCATAGCAGATGAGCTGCAATGGGTAAAATCAGCCATTTAAGCGAAAGTGGGTACAGCAGATGCTGGAGATGAGAGTGGCACTGGAAAAGCGGGTCAGGCAGCATCCGAGGAGCAGGAAAATCGACATTGTGGGCAAAAGCCCTTCATCAGAAAATCAGCAAATTGCCTATTCTCACACCTCTTGTTGGTTGCTCAACTTGGGATCACATGTCATATTAAGAATTTGAACAGATTGGATTAAATGTCAGACTATTCCCAGGGAGATGTTAGCTAGGGAACAGCTTTGGATCAGGGATTGCAATAGATTGCTTCAGTCTTCCAATGTTTAATTAAATAAAACTGCTTCTCTTTAATGTCAGTTAAGCAAGTTAGCAGCAACGGCATTTGAGAAAGGTGATGGTAGCATGGTAAATACTGATTTTTTTTTAAAGAGAATAGCATCCTCTAGTGGCACTTCATGCTCCCTACATCTTGAGAAAAGGTCAGGTTAGGTGCATAATGGGTGTTCTGTAGCATTTTAGTTTTCTTTGCAGCTGCACTTAGATCATTGTTATTATGAAGTGCTGCAGGAGATAAGCATAAGTGTAACATTAGTCGTTTTAAGATAGCCTATTCTTTGACTTGCCATGAATGCTGGTAGACATATTCATAAAATTTACAATGTGTTATTTCATGGATAAGATAGGTGGTGGATAATGTGCTATTCTAGGAGGAGATAATAGACCTGAGACATGGTCTGGTGTTAAAGGAGTATGGATGAGCTGAAGCAAAAGTATCAGACTCTGAGCAAATCAATGGGATTGCAACTGGATTGTTCATTCACCTGGATTTATTGTGATACAAGTTAGTGGTAAGTCAGGAAACTGTAAACAAGTATAAATGGTCATTTATGTCCAAAAATAGATGAAGGAACAGATGATTGGCGTTGGGAGTTAAGGATGGAAGTATGTTTGTAATCATAATGATTATTATTGAATTTTGCTGGTTATATGGAAATCTTAACTTTCTTTCAACCTTTGTTTTCCAGTTGGCACTTGGAAATGTCATCAGTGCACTTGGTGATAAAAGTAAACGAGTCACTCATGTGCCTTATCGAGATTCAAAGTTAACACGATTGTTACAAGATTCGTTGGGGGGAAATAGGTAAATACCTGGCTTTCTAACAAATTGATATCATTTTCTTATGAGGGTCTTTTTAAGCAAGTGTTTTGTTTTGTGCAGATTTTATAATTTTGGTCACTTAGTTTTGTATAAGGTGGGAGGTTGAGTTTTATATTGTTGATGTTGAATGGGAAAATAGAATACTTGGTGATTTGAACATCAAGTGAGTTTTCCTTCCAATAATACTTCTGTGTGTTTTAATCATTAATGAGATGATTGGACACTCTGGTTTTGGAAAAAAGACAGTATTCGTTCTTCTGAGTTTAACTGTAAATAGTTAAATTGCTGCATACTTGTGCAAATATTTATACAGTTTCAAAGTAGGGATTTCTGCTTATTAAGAGGTGTGAAAATCAGTTATTTAACTCTGATTCAGAAGAGTGAAAATCATGATCGTCAATGAGGGTTGAGTATTAGGTGTGATAGGATAATTGTGTAACCTTCTACCCTGTTCCTGCTCCATGATGTAGGTTTCTAATTCATGAAATTCACTAATTGATTCAGAATATCAAATTGTTGCATGTTTATAGCTAGACACAAATGGACTACATTTTGAAAGGAAATTGTGACTTTGAAATGGGGTGTTGTGACATATTTTAAACCAACACTCGACACAGGTTCTGATTTGATATTTCAAGCAGTGTTTATTATATCGATGGGGAGACAACTTCGACAGGAACATCAAAAATTTCTCCAATGATACAAAGGCTTTGAGTCAAGTATATACAATGTGATTTATGCTAATTCTATTGCATTTATAGTTGAGTAGGTTAACCCTACCCACGCCTGAAAGTCACAACCTATTTTGACCAAACTACCAGTGAGTGTTGTATGATTAGTATAATCTACCTGAATTTCTTTTCTTGTGACAGCATCTGACCTCCATTAATTCATACCAAAACCTGTGATTGTCAAAGGTCTCCTTGCCCATTGTTCCCTGCCATTTGCAATATCAATGTTACTTTATCTCTAACTTTTTTGTTTCTAGTTCTGGGAGTCATTTTAACATTGAATCCCACTTCAGGGCATGATTTTCTGGTCTTGGATTGGTTTCCAGAAGGCGCACAAGCTGTGTAGTTGATTGTCTCTTGAGGTTTTCTTTGCTGAAACAAGGAACCATAATCCATATTCATTGTTTTACGGCATACTGCTAATGCCCATCTGAATTGATTGAAGGTCAGAGGATCATTTTGATGTTATTTAAAGATGCTTTTGATTGAGTCACGTGAATATTCTCTCTTTGAGATTAAAATCTCTAAACAAAATATTAGCAATATTTCATTAGGATTGGCAGAAGCCATTTGATAAAAGTCAAAATGAAGCTTTTTAATCTTTGTCATGCATTTATCTGTTCCTCCATGCTTTCAGACCATAAGACATAGGAGCAGAAATTTGGCCATTCAGCCTATTGAGTCGACTCCGCCATTCAGTCAGGGCTGATAAGTTTCTCAACCCTATTCTCCCTGTAACCCTTGATCCCCTTGATAGTCCAGACCCTGTCTATCTCATTCGAAAACAAACTCAGTGACCTAGCCTCGAAAATCTTCTGTCGCAAAGAATTCCATAGATTCAGCACTATCTGGCTGAAGTTTCCCCTTCTCTCTGTTTTAAAAGGTATTCCCTTTATTCTAAGGCTGTGCCCTCAGGTCCTAGTCTCTCCTTCCAATGGAAACATAATTCCAGCATCTACTCTGGCAAGGCCATTCAATATTCTGTATGTTTAAATTAGATTTCCCCCCCCCCCCCTTTATCCTTCTAAACTCCATTGAATATAGACGCAAAGTCCTCAAGCGGTCCTCATATGGAATTTCATTCCTGGGGCCATTCTCATGAACCTCCTCTGAACACTCCCCAGGGCCAGTACATCCTTCCTGAGATATGGGGCCCAAAACTGCACACAGTACTCCAAATGTGGTCTGACTAGAGTCTCAGAAGTACCACTCTCCTTTTACATTTAAGTCCTGTCAAAATAAATGTCATTATTGTGTTTGCTTTCCTAACTATTGACTCAACCTATAAGTTTACCTTGAGAGAATCCTGTACTAAACTCCCAAGTCTGTTTGCACTAAAAACTTCTGAATTTTCTCCCCATTTAGAAAATAGTTCGTGCCTCTATTCTTCCCACCAAAGTGCATGACCATACACTTTCACATGTTGTACTCTATTCGCCACTTTCCTGCCAGCACTCCAAACCTGTCCAAATCCTTCTGCACCTTCCCTGCCTCCTCAATGCTACCTGCCCCAGTACCTATCTTTATACCATCTGCAAAATTAGCAAGAGTGCCCTCAGTTCCTTCATCGAGATCATTATTGTATAAAGTGAAAAGTTGGGGTTCCAACACTGAGCCTTTCGGAATACCACTTGTCACCAGTTGCCATCCTGAGAAGGATCCTTTTTATCCCCACTCTCTGCTTTCTTCCGGCAAACAACACAATAGGGACATCTACTTCAAACCCACTGATTCCCACAGCTACCTGGACTCCACCTCCTCCCACCCACCCCTCCTGTAAAATGCTATCCCATACTCCCAAATCCTCCACCTCCACCGTATCTGCTCCCAGGAGGAGCAGTTCCACTCCAGGATATTCCAGATGGCTTCCTACTTCAAGGACTGCAATTTCTCCTCCTCCCATGTGGTCAACAATGTCCTCCAGTGCATCTCCTCCACCTCCTGCACCTCCGCCCTTGATCCCCACCCCTCCAACCACAACAAGAATAGAACCCCCACGTCCCCTCCATCCAAGGCCCCAAAGGATCCTTCCACATCCAGCAGAGATTTTCCTGCAAATCCAAACGTGTCGTCTACGGTGTCCGTTGCGCTTGATGTTGTCTCCTCTATGTTGGGAGACAGGATGCAAACTCTCAGAACACTTTAGGGAACATCTCTCGGACACCTGCACCAAACCCTACCGTCCTGTGGCCGACCACTTCAACTCCTCCTCCCACTCTGCCAAGAACATGCATATCCAAGAACACCCCATCTTCCATCTTGGGACCCTCCAACTACACAGCATCAATGTCAATTTCACTAGTTTCCTCAAATCCCCTCTTCACCCCACCTTCCACTCCCTCACCTCATCCCAGATCTAACCCTCCAACTCCGCACCGCCCTCTGGAACTGTCATACTTGTCTCACCTTCCTTCCCACCCATCCGCTCCACTCTCCCCTCCAACCTATCCTCATCAACCCCACCTCCACCTACCTATCGCTTTCCCAGCTACCTTACCCCCCAGCCCCACCCCACATTCCTGATGAATATCTTCTACCCGAACCGTCGATTCTCCTGCTCTTCAAATGCTGCCTTATCTGCTGTGATTTTCCAGCACCACGCATTTCAACTCTGATTTCTCCAGCATCTGCAGTCCTCAATTTCTCTTCGCATTCTGCCAGACAGACAAGCTTCTATCCATGCTAACACCTTGCCTTTAACACATTGGGCCCTTACCATATTCAATAGTGTCCTGTGCAGTACTTTGCCAAAGACCTTCTTGAAGTCCAGTAGATAACATCCATTGGCTCTCCTTGGTCTAACCTGCTTGTTACTTCCTCAAAGAGTTCTAGTGGATTTGTCAGGCATGATTCCCCTTGATAAAACCATGTGACTTTGGCCTATTTTACCATACACCTCCAAGTATTCAGAAATCTCATCCTTCACAATGGATTCTAGGATCTTACCCATGGCTGAGGTTGACAGTTTATTCTGAGTTGAAACATATAAGACCAATCTAACATTACAAAAGTAAAATACTGAAGATGCTGCAAATCTAAAATAGAAATTGCTGAACTACTGGTATTATCTCTGGAGACAAAAAGTCAATTACTATTTTGTCAGAAATAACTAAGTCTCCCCTGTTGTTGATCCGTGATGTTGACATTGATTTTCGCAGTCCACTGGCATTTGACAACCAAGCTTTCCTAAAACTATATTGAGAATCAATTAAATTGGAATAGTTTTTCATTGTTGTCAAGTTACTTGTGGCCTTTACTCGAATTATTCCATAAAACAAATTAACAATATTAGATATAGCAGTTTTTTAAAAGTCCTCTATGCTCATCATGGCACCATTTGGGAAATGGTGCAGATCTTTGCAAAATTGACGATCACCAACTCTGCCTTGCTAAGTGTTAAGTTTGTGTAAGGGACTAGAGAGTAGGATCAGATAATCAGCCAACTGTTTTATAGGTCTCTCAACTTGGCAATTACAAACTTGTACAGCTGCTAAACCAACAAATAAATGTGCCAGGTATTTAGGATATATATTTTCAACTAAGTAAACATTGACACAAATGACAGAATCCATTCAAAACTGACTAATTTGAGCTGCCCAAATGTAGTACATGAGTATTGGGAAAGTTATTTATTCTTTTCTATTTAAGTGACTTGGCACAGTACATTTTCTTTGAGCAAGAAAGTTTGCTTTCTCATTTTAAACCTGCTTGGTTAAGAAAACTCTGTTTCATGCCTTTCTTAACAGCATAGCTGTAATCTGAATTTAGTTCATTGTGCAAATTCTGTCATATAAATAACTTGAGTTTGTAGTTGTTTCTATGTCTTAACATTCTGTGAGGCTACCTACTAGTTGATGGGTAAATTGGAAAATGAAGTGCCTAAATGTTGCCAAGTTAAAGGCAAATTTGTGAATTTGCTGAACTGAGACTCAACATGATGGATGTTTTTTACAGTACGTTAAAATATTATACTTTTTTGTATAGCTTTCAATTACATACTTCAATTGTTCAGGTAACTAAACTGATATAAATACTTCTTAATTGTGACAGTTGACATGTTGCTGTCGTCGTGAACTTCCTAGTTTTCATTTTACAGCCAAACAGTGATGATAGCTTGCGTCAGTCCATCAGATCGTGATTTCATGGAAACTTTGAACACACTGAAATATGCAAATCGTGCGCGGAACATTAAAAATAAAGTGATGGTTAACCAGGACAGAGCAAGTCAGCAAATCAATGTGCTCCGTGGTGAAATAGCACGTCTGCAGATGGAACTTACAGAATACAAAACGGTGAGCTAGTTTGGAAATTGGAAAGAAATTTACCTGTTTGTTTTTATGAAGTATCCTTTAGGCTGCCCAAAGCTGGAGATGATCTTGCTTCAGTCAATATTTCGAGGAACCATGTAAGTTTTGTGGTGCAACATATATATTTTAGTATCACTTAGTTTACGTTTTGAAACAGAGGCATATGTAGGTTTTGGTCTGCCCATGAAGTGTTTTAAACGTTAACTGGAGAGTTACTTATTATGATTTTGTTTTCATTCGGTAAGTTTTAGAAGTGAATAGTTGTGCATTTGGCTTCAGTTAGAACAATCTGGAATTGAGATTTTTCCTCTTTTGGTATATGGGAAATACCTGTAGCTTGAAAAGCTTTTTTAGCTTCAGCAGTTTGCAAAGGTCATAGTGGAAGCTGAATGTATAAAATGCTTTTTTCCTGAAGGAAGATATTGTAGAACTGGTGAGGGATAGATTACCTCAATGTAAAATTAATTTGGAAGTTCCAAACCAGATGAAAGCAACTAAATTAAAATGTAGAATCTCCAAACTAATAACCTCCAGATTACGACCTAACCAACATGCAGGTTGACGAAATGTAAATTAAATTAGAGAGGTAAATGAATGGTTCAAAGTAGTTCATATTCATGGGGTACTAGCACCAGTACTGGGGAATGAGGGAGCTATTCCGTTGGGACAGACTTCTCTTGAATTAGGCTGGGATCTGTGCCCAGGCAAATAGTATAATGAAGGCTGAAGTCAGGGCTTTCAAATAATTAGTGATGGAAAAGGCTGTTCAACTGAAAGGAAGTTTTAAAAACATCAAAAGAAATGAGACAGCAGGGGTGCAGAATAATGAAGAGGCATTTAATAATCCAAATTTCACCAGTTTCCTCATTTCCCCTCCTCCACCTTGTCTCAGTCTAATCCATCGAATTCAGGACCGCCTTCCTAACCTGCAATCTTCTTCCCGACCTCTCCGCCCCCACCCCAGTCTGACCTATCACCCTCACCTTGACCTCTTTCCACCTATCACATTTCCGACACCCCTCCCCCAAGTCCCTCCTCCCTACCTTTTATCTTAGCCTGCTGGACAAACTTTCCTCATTCCTGAAGAAGGGCTTATGCCCGAAACGTCGATTCTCCTGTTCCCTGGATGCTGCCTGACCTGCTGCGCTTTTCCAGCAACACATTTTCAGCTTTAATAATCCAAGTATGACAGGAAGGGGCATCAAGTGTAAGCAGAAAACTGCAGCAGAAATTAGAACCAGCATAAGTAGTGATAGTAAAAAGTTCAAGTTTAACTCTCTCAATCTGAATGAAGTATGTGTAACAAGATGGATAAGTTAACAATACAAATAGAAATCAATGAATATGACATGATGACTAATATTGCACGGTGGGTGATATTGCACTTAGTGGTTAGCACCTGCCTCACAGTGCCAGGGACCTGGCTTTGCTTACACCCTTAGGTGACTGTTTGTTTATGTGGAGTTTGCACATTCTCCCTGTGTTTGCGTGGTTTCCTCCATATTCTCTGGTTTCATCCCACAGTCCAAAGATGTACAAGTTAGGTGGATTGGTCATGCTGAATTGACTATAGTGTTCAGGGATGTGCAGCCTCGGTGGGTTAGGAATGGGAAACGCAAGGTGCAGGAAGCGGGTGAATCTGGAGAGGTGTGGGGGATGCTGTTCGGAGATTTGATGTGGACTCAATGGGCTGAATAGCCTGCTTGCACACTGTAAGGATTCTATGATTACAGAGATGTGATTGCCGGATGACCAAGACTGGGAGATTTTAAGAGTAAGGGCTATTTGGCGTTTCAGGATAGACATTTAAAAAAAAAAGAGGTGATGAAGCTTTATTAATAAAAGAAAGGATCAGAGTGGTGCTCAGTAGTGATCTAGCTATGATAGATCTTGATGTGCCATCAGGTTGGCTGGAAATAAAGAATAACAAAGAAAGGAAATGATGGATGGGAGTCTGTAGACCCCTGAGGAGTTCCCACACTATAGGACAAAATATAAATCAGTAAATGAAGGTATGTAAGAAGGGCTACAGTTGCTATGGATAATTCTAATCTGCATATTGATTCAACAAATCAGATTGGCAAGGGTAATGTGGGAGACCAATTTCATCAAGTGTATCAGGGAATGTTTCTTGCAGCAGTACGCTGCAGAAACTACCCAGGTAGAGGCTATTTTAATCTTGTAATGAAGTTGCATTAATGAGCAATCTCTTGGTCAAGGGTCTTGTGTAATTGATAGCAATCTCAGTATGGTAGCATTTCAAGTTCAGTTTGAGGGTGAGTACCTTGGATCTCAAACCAATGTTCTGAACTGAAATAAGGGAAGGTATAAAGTTATGAAGAAAAGGTTGTCTGAAGTGACCTGCGAAGATAGATTAAGGGGTAGATGGTGGCTCAATGGTTAGCACTGCTGCCTCATAGCACCAGGGACTTTGGTTCAATTCCTGTCACGGTTGACTGTCTGTGTGGGGTTTGCACTTTCTCCCCGTGTCTGCGTGAGTTTCCTCCGGGTGCTCCAGTTTCCTCCCACAATCTAGTGATGTGCAGGTCAGGTGAATTGCCCATGCTAAATTGCCCATAGTGTTAGGTGCAATAGTCAGGGATAAATATCATGTCTGGGTGGGTTACTCTTCGGAGGGTTCGTGTGGACTTGTTGGGCCAAATGGCCTGTTTCCATACTGTAGGGAATTTTATAAAAAATCAGTAGATGTGCAATGGCAGACACTTAAGCTGATATTTCATAACAGTTAGCACAAATTTATTCTGGTCTAAAAAAAGCGCTAAATGAGAGGGATAACTACCTCTGGTTCGTAAGGGTGGTTAAGGAGCAGATCTAATAAAAAACCAAGGAATATAAAAAAGGGAGATTTAATGGAATACCAGAGAAGATATCAGATTCTGCAACCTGAAACAAATGCAATGCTGGAGAATCTCAGCAAATTTGACAGCACCTATGGAGAGAGAATCAGAGTTAATGTTTTGAGTCCAGTATGACTCCTCTTCAGAACTAATAGATATAGTACAGTGCCACGTGAAAGATTGCACAAGGAGCTCTCAAAATATTGGAAGTTAGCATGGATTAGGGATTGATTAACATAGTCAGAATTAATGGGTCTTTTTTGGGTTGGAAAGACATAACTACTGAAATGCCAGAGTGATCAGTTTGACAGCTGCAAATATTTGCTATTTGTGTTAATGAATTGGAGGAGGGGGCAGAGGGTGATGTATCCAAAGTTGCTGGTGACACAAAAGTTGTTGGGGAAGGCATGTTGTCATGATAGCATAAATTTGCCAGGGAATATGGATATAGTTTGAGTGGGTGAGCAATAACTTGGCTGTGTAGAATAATGTGAGGTCGTGCACTTGCATAGGAAGGAACAAAAAACATGCTATTATTTAAATAGGCAGAGACTCTCTCAGAAAAAGTGTAGTATTGCGATCTGAGTATTCTTGTGCATAAAACAGTTAGCATACAGGTTCAGTGAGTAATTAAAAAAGCAAATAGAATTTTGGCCTTCATTGAAAGGGGATTGGAGTTCAAAAAGTTTTTTTTTTTTGCAACTGTACAGGGTTTTGGTGAGGCCATACCTGGAGTGCTGTACAGTTTGGTCCCCATATTTAAGACAAAATATATTAGCAATGAAGGCAGTTCAAAAGAAATTCACCAGGCTGATTCCTGGGATGAAGGGGATTGAAGTATCAATAGCTAAACAGATTCGGCTTTTACTCATCTAAACTCTAATGGATAATCTTACTGACAAAATTCTGGAGGGGCTTGACAGGGTAAGTATTGGGAAGATGTTTCCCTATTGGAATGAATCTCGAGCTAGGGGATAGAGTTCAAACTGAGATGTGAACAAATTCCTTCTCCCATAGGGTATTGAATGCAATACAGAATTTCGGACAAAAACTCAGACTACTTCCCTGAAAGCATTTGAGGAGGAGGTAGATAGATTTTTGAAACATTGGGGAGTTGAGAGTTGTGCAGCCAGGCACGAAAGAGGAGTTGATGCCTGTGATAGAAGAATGGGCCGGGTGCTGGCAGGTGGGACTGTATTGGGTTGGGATATCTGGTCGACATGGACAGGTTGGACCGAAGGGTCTGTTTCCATGCTGTACATCTCTATGACTCTAATTATGATGTTATAGAATGCCAGGTACACTTGAAGTGCCAAATAGCCTACTTTTGTTCCTGTGTCTTCTATGCAAAGGAAAGGAAGTAACAGAATCCTTCTTGAACATGTATAGACTGGGCAATGAAGTGACTTCTACAATGCCATTAGATAGGATGCTCTGATTTGATCCAACAACAATGAAGGAACAATTATATGTATCTAATTTGGAGTGGTGTGTCAGTTTAGCGGGGAAGGTGGAGATTGTTGCATCATATTCATTTGTTCTAGGCACTGGGAATCATGAGATTGAAAGGAACTGACAGATTTGCCTTGGTAGTATGGCACTGCATACATCATCCATGAAACACAATGTCAAGTGGATGCCATAGTTGTTGTTTAAATTGAACAGAAAGCTATTGTGACTGCTTTGCCTTCGATAATGTTGAGGGTTTTTTTTGGTCAAATCTAGACAAATGGAGTGCATTTCATTGCCCTGATAACCATTGGGTGAGACATTGGAGAACTTCAAAGCTTTTCAATAATCTGATGCAGCTTAATTCCTTATTGGACCAATTTAGAGGTCTTTTAAGAGTCAACAACTGGAGTCAAATCTTTTCTAAAGTATGTAAGGGTAATATATTTCTGCCTTGAAAACACTAGTGATCCATTTACATTACTCCAGAAGTCTTCCAGTTTCATTGTCATTTCTAATTGATGCCAATTTTCCAATTCGACACTTCTTTATTAGCTAAGTTTTGATTCTCAAACTTCTGTGGTGGGCTTTGAACTTGCACTTCCTGAATTAGTAGCCCAATGATATAACCAATCTATATGTACAGAGATTGATACATCAACTTCAGTTTCTGCATAAAACCTGTTGGGATATTGTTTGATTGCACAAGACTCGATTGAAGAGTCAGGCTTGGATATTATCATGTTTACAGGCATTGCCTACTCAAAATTCCTGAATTGTGCAACTAAGAGAGATCAACTAAACCTTTTGAACCAGGAAATTTTTGCTTCTACCCTTCCATTGCAGACTCCTGTTCTCTTATGTCCATTATTCCCTCCGAAACAGACTAAATCCTTTATGTCAAATGTGACTCTGGTGTTTGCATTGGCAAGAATGAATAATAGTGTTGAGATATTGGCTTGCATCAATTACTGGCATTATGGTCAATTCTTAAAGAGCAGGATATGCTGGCTGAAATGGTTGCTTTCATACCAATATTATGTAATTCTAATATTTTGAGGTGAAGGAACCATGTTATTGGTGTGGATGGGAAACGTTTTTTTCAGATAAAGTGGTACTGACACCAGACGACTAAGAAGACTGCCATGAGTTTGGTTAAGTTTAACAAACTAGCTGTGAAAGGTACTTAATTGTGACATTTCAGTTTCCGTTTTATTTTTAGGGCAAGAGAATAATAGGAGATGATGGTGTTGAGAGTATCAATGATATGTTCCATGAAAATACTATGCTGCAGACTGAAAACAACAATTTGAGAATGAGGATTAAAGCAATGCAGGAGACCATAGAATCCTTGAGGGCAAGAATAACACAACTGCTCAGTGATCAGGTTCACCAAGTACTTGCCAAATCAGGTAACCTTTGATTTCTTTTAAGCAAAACAACTTTGAGAAACAAGAGTCATTTTGGACTCCACGTTTAAATCTGTTCCTTTCTCTGCAGATGCTGCTGAAACTGCTGGGTTTTTCCAGTACTTTGTGATTTATTTCAGATTTCCAGCATCTGCAGTATTTTTCTTTAGTTGAAACATTAAATTTTGCAGTTTCAAAAATTGGGAAATATTGTTTTTGTCTTAAAGGATCTTAGAGTGTCATTTTACTGAAAGTCATGTTAAACATTCAGTTAATAATTATTACATGTTCACTGGCATAACAGCAAAGCAAATCTTTTCCTTGGACATATTCTGAAACTACTGAATTCAATCATTTAGTCACTAGCATGTGACAGCAATGAAAGCAAGCCTTTCATCTGGTACATTGTAATACCGTTGTGTTGCAAATATTTTTTTTTATTAAGCATTTTCTGTGTAGAGCTCTATAAATGCAGGGAAAAATGGTAAGTGAACTCATCCAGAATTCCACCTTCTAAAGTGAAAGCAAGGAATTTCCTTTTGGGTGATGGTGGGAAGATGTAACACAACACCTGCTCCCATATCAGTGGAGTTTGGCTGTGGAGTTCTTGGACTTTGTGGATATTTCGTATCATGTTACTTCTGATGTGCCTAACAAATCCTACTGTGCTGAAGAAAAACATCTAGCTTTTACCTTAGTCTTGTTAATAGAATAGTCAATCTTACCTTGCATTGATCAATTAGCTGTGTAGGGAACTCTGTAGTAGGAAAATAGTTTTTTTTTAAATGCTCTAGTATTTGTTAAAGTTGGGTGGAGATTCTGGAATTTGACAGAACTAAGATTGAACTTTTGCAATTTAGTCGCATGGATCCTTTGATACAGCTTTCTGAACTTCGATAGAACTCTGGAAGGCAAACCATAATTTGGGGTTGCATGCAAAATTTGGTTTACTGGTGGATTCCTGCTGTCACTCGACACTGAGTGGCGAGACAGACTATGGATCTGATTTAATTAGATTTTAAGAGATTACAGGACTTTTTTTGTTTTGTTCTGAGATTTTTTCCAAATGTATATAATTTTTCCTTTCCTGTGTTTCTAACTTGACCCCTCCTTTCCTGAAATCATGAGTTATATTTGTGCCTTATTAAACTAAACTAACTTCTTAATTCTCCCTAAATTACAGGAGATGGCAATGAAGAGATTAGTGCAATGATTCAGAATTATATCCAAGAAGTTGAAGACCTCCGGTAAATCTGATTTTGTTAAGTAGAAATAAATATGCTATGTTGAATCATGCATTTTGTTTTAAATAACTCAAAAGATAGAGCAAAGAAGTTATTGGAGGTGTTAAAAGGATGAGTGACAATTCACTAAGAAACATTAAGCTCCAGCGTTCCAACAGACTATACACAACTGATTCGAGATTGCTTATTTAATCTCTGTTGATTAATCAAAGAAGAACCATCCAAATAAATGCTTGAAGTTGTTTCTCTTTCCTAAGATAATGCAGTAATATATATTTTGCAGACTTAATTGCCTTCCACATAAGTTGTGCACCTGCACAATTTTGAGTGAGGGTAATTATGCTCTACAGGATGTTTTGTACTGTTTTTATATGATTATCTCAAGCAGATAGTCCCATTCTTATCCTGACATTTCTTATTTATCTTTAGATCAAAACTGTTTGAGAGTGAAGCAATGAATGAAAACCTTCGGCGTAACCTGTCAAGGGCTTCCTCAAGACCGCTTTACCTGAATGGCACCTTCGCTGGCTCTGTTCTTGGCTCAGAAAAAGGAGCAATGGAAGTCTTAGAAATGGCTAAAAAGGACTTGGAAAAACTCAAGAAAAAAGAAAGGAAAAAGAAGAAAAGGTAAGCACAAAATATGGTTCATTCTTCATAAATTGTCTTGATTTTAAGTTATGATTCAGTATTTAAAATAGTGTCAGTTTAATACTGATCATATTTTGTCAAAGCTTTCCACCTTTCATTGAGTACAGGATTAATAGCTTCAACGAAATGTTTCTATTCAGATTCAAGTATATTCAAGACTGAAGTCCTTAAATTGTAATTATGTTTGCATCTACGTGATATATACCCCCCCCCCCCCACATTTTAACTTGCAGCAATTCTTGCAGTTATTATTTTTAATTGTCAAAACATCTCTCTTTCCCCCACAAGCTCCATGGCTGAAAAGTATTATTTTAAAAAGAATAACCGTTTGCAAGATCGCATCCTTCGGATGACAATTATCTTTATATCTAAAGATCAAATAATACAAAAGTTGTATATGAATCAATTATACTTTGTTTTGGCTTTGACATCCAATTTCCACAAAAAATATTGAGTAATTTGCATTGTATGCAAGTTGTATTAACATCAGGATTTGCTTTTGAGGCTAGTGTACAATTTTAAACTATGGAAAAATAATTAGTTCATGATTTTTTAATAGTATCATTAAAGAGGAGAATCCTGAAGGTGAAAGACTAGATGAGAAAAACATTGAGGAAAAAGAAAAGAATGACTTGGAAGAGGTAAGTCTGGTGTAAATATCTTCAGTGATTTGAAGTTGACAGTTCAAGTGTAAATGACTCAAATCACTTTTCAAGGAGGAAGGTCAAGAATGCAGTGACCATGAAGAAGGTGATGAGGATGCTGAAGAGGATGACTTAGAAATAAGTGAAAGTTCGGATGACTCTGACTCTGAGTTAGATGATGAAGGTAATGCCTTTACCATGCATTTTGTTTTATAAAGTAGCACAGTTCGATCTTGGTTTGAGCTAGTCACAATTGGACTTTTGCTCAAGATTCTTGATCCTTAGACTTTCCTTTGAATGCATCAAGCTGAAGTAGTATTTTCAGATGATGCAGACAATTCAGTCAAGATTTTCTTCTTGAGTGCCTTTAGAGGGATTAATTTCATATGCTTTCAGATCCTGAGTGGTTTCAGTTTTGGGTGATCTCATTCTGACATCATTCCTAATTTGGCTCAAACTGATACCACTTCAGCACTGATCTGTCACTGACACCAGGGTTACTTGGATTGTATGAATTCCATTCTCTGTTATCCCCCTGTCCAAATGTTCGATGTACTTTCACTTGAAGTAGTAATTCAACTTCCTCCAGGTAATGCTGTTACATGGGATTCTCTCACTAAATCACAGTGGTTTGAATCAAAACCACAGGCGAGTGTTTTTTTTTCCCCAGTGAAGTAGCAGAATTGAAGTTTTTGTGAGCAGATCTTTTTAAAGCAGAATTGCAAGTGGTTAAAAATGAGAAAATTTCCACGATTTTTGTGTAAAACCTTTGATTGTAAAATCCATGCATTGTCGAATCAAACATTTACATTTCAAAGGTTGAATTGAAATATTTTGTGCAATTTTGAGACATCCAATTTTCATTAAAGTACTGGAAGTCATGGTAAAGATACAAATATTTATTAAGAATATACTAGAATTGGCACATCTAAAGAAAAGTTTTTGAAATTTTCAAATGCTTTAAAAGAGTTCAACAATGTATCATTCCTACGATTGAATTTGTTATAAGAGGATAAATTTAGGATTAATCTATGAGTGAATGAAAAGATTGAGAAATTTCTTTGTGCAAAAAGTTAATTGAAATCATTCTGTGACCCAATATTAAAGCTAAAATAAATACCTCCTGCATTTACATTTCAGAATGAGTGCAAACTTAAAATCTTCAAGGGTATGATGAATAGGAATTTTATTGATGGCTCTAATTCATAATTAGTGGTCACTTTGGTTTGAATAAGTAGAACTAGATTGTTTGTTTATTTTTGATGAGAGTTCTGGGACTGTTTTTTTTTCCACGAGGAAAACATTAGGTTATAGTCCAATAGGTTTATTTGAAAGCACTAGCTTTTGGAATGCCGCTTGTTCATCAACCACTTGATGAAGGAGCAGTGCTCTGAAAGCTAGTGGATCCAAATAAACCTGTTGGACTAAAACCTGGTGTTTTGTGATTTTTAACTTTGTCCACCCCATCCAACACTGGCACCTCCAAGTCATGAGGAAACCATTGATCTTTAATATTAAGCTCATGACAAAATAACTGACAATTTTTCTAACTTTTGATTTCATTTAATTGTACTTTTTTTAAATAGCCACTTTCCAGGCAGATCTGGCTAATATAACCTGTGAAATAGCAATCAAGCAGAAACTAATTGATGAACTGGAAAATAGCCAGCGGCGACTTCAGACACTCAAACAACAGTATGAAGAAAAGTTAATGATGCTGCAAAATAAAATTCGAGACACCCAGCTGGAGAGAGACAGAGTTCTACAAAATCTGGGTATATTTATGAAGCTATCCGTAGTTCGGAAGATGTTTAGAAAGTGTTTTTAAAAATATTTTTATCCTTCCAATATTCTTTTTTCTAATTAGGCAAGTTTAAGTCTCTGTGGTGTCGTCTTGCCTTCAAGCAGGAAAGTAATTAAGTTCATACTTAATAAATTTGTGAAAGTGTGTAATAAATACAGCCAGAATATTCATTATGTAATATTTTTGACATTGAGTTTTATTAAATTCAAAAATGTGGGTATTCTAGGTTCAGTGGAATCTTACTCTGAAGAAAAAGCAAATAAAATTAAATCAGAATATGAAAAGAAACTTCAAGTCATGAATAAAGAATTGCAGAAGTTGCACACCGCCCAAAAGGAACATGCTCGATTGCTAAAAAATCAAGCACAGTATGAAAAACAGTTGAGAAAACTGCAGCAGGAAGTGGGAGAAATGAAGAAAACAAAGGTATTAATTCCATCTTACTAGTGACAACAGTGAAATATATTACAGCATAGATTTTATCAGCTTGGAATCTTGTAAAGAGAACTTGCATTAAAGGAGGTAATTTTAGCTACTAAAGTGCATTCTCTCTTGGTTTATCAGATCAAAAATAGAGCAGCATTGACTTCCTTGGAATGCCAATATCAAGATCAAGTATCTCCACTTAACTGAAAAAGGAGGGTATAGATTAGAAAGATGGGAATGTAATCAAATATAAAATAAGAAATAGCCAACCCGCATATTTAGGCTATGTACTGCATTTGTCCTAGATGGTGAAAGATAAAGTATTTCAAACTACAACTAATTACATCTTGATAGAATGAGCAATTAATAAATTAGGATTTCATTTACTTTATGGATATTGTCAGAAGAATACATAAGAGTACATTTGTTCAGTTGTGTCTGAATTTTAAACTCTTTCTCTCATTCACTGAAAAATGAACTGAAAACCATACCATTTCAAAGCAAGCTCGTAGACTTTCTACAGCAGTTAACGGGTAAACTTGTCTTTCACCATTGTCTCTTCTGTTTTCTTTGGAAAACGCCTAGCCTGTGAGCAGTAAAAAAAAAACTGTGGATGCTGGGGATCTGAAAGAAAAACAGTAATTGCTGGTGAAAACCACGTGGGGAGAAAGTAAAGTTGATGTTTTGAATCTGGTGATTCTTCAACAAAAGTGACAGCAGGGAAAACATTGGGGTGGCGCTGGGGAACGGATAGGTGGAGACAGAGCCGAGAGAGAGAATAAAAGAGTTAGGTAAACTGGGGGGATTATTGATTGTAGACCAGGACAAATGAGAAGATGAATAAGTGCTAATGAGAGCTGAAAGTAGGAGAGAATTGTAGATTGTGCTGAAAGCCTATGTAATACGGTAATAGGCCTGTGAGTGGGTGAGGATAGGTTGGCTGTTCTTAAAAGGAACCCATGTCATATCAGCACCAGGTGATGGGTTAGGTTAAAAACAATGAAAGGACAGATTTGGACTCAAGTTATTGCACTCAGTGTTGAGTCCCAGAGGCTGTAGGATCCCAATGAGATGTTGTACTTCAAGTTTGCGCTGAGACTTGCTGAAATACTGCAGCAAGCCTGCAACAGAAATGTTGGCATGAGAACACATTGGTATGACAGGCAACTGGATGCTTGGGGTCATTTTTACAGGCAGTCTTTGAGTGGTTTGCTTTTGTGGGCCAGTCTAATTTGTCACAGTCTTCATGTGCACAACCTTGGATGTCAATTTGTGTTTCATGTTTATTTGCAGTTCAGCAAAATAAATAAGTTGTAAAATCTGGGTTCAGTGTTGCTATATTATGTGTATAGTTCATGCTCCCTTTTTGATTATTGTCTTATACTTATTATGGACCGGCCTAGATTCCCTTAAAACATTTCAAGGAAGTAGCCCGGACCCTAACTTTTCTAGTTGTTTTAAGCAAGTGTTGAGTGGATACTCAGGGGTGACGCAGCTGGCCCAACCACTTAGTTTTATTTATACATGAACAAAAGAAAACCAAATTTTGAATAACATAATATTTGAAACCCAGTATACTCTATCACAATTTAATAATGCTGTTCCAAATACTTGAAACATACCCATAAACACCTCTCAGCAAATCAAGCACAGTTTCTTGCAGGCGAGAGAGATGTCAAAGATTCAACATGCAACATCATCTGCCATGTAGCTGTTTCTTTGACCAGCAGCCTCAGGGAGGGAAAAAACTGCTTGATCTGAACAGCCAGACTGCTAAAACCAAACCAGATACAAGCTGAGCTGGGAGAACTGGCCACTTCCCATTCTTTGTACAAGTTTTGTTTTAAAATTTGAAAGCTTTTTTACTGAGGCAGTACCTGTTAGCTATAATCAATTTGGCCCTAAAGCCATCCATCCAGATATATTGGAACCTGTGTCATTATGACCCTTGGGGGGGGGAAAAAAATCAAGGGCGATGAAACCTTGTGAACGGAGCAGCATGTGACATACTTTAGAAGCATTATTCTTTTCAGAACAACAGAGCTGCCTCAATTTCTGGGAGTAATTGTTTTACAGAGGTGTCTTAACTAATTACGAGGTAAGCTGTAAATGTTTGCCACCTTGACTAATCACATAAAGATGAGCATAAAAGTGTTGGGGAAAAAAATTACATGATGTTTACGTATTGATTTTGAAGGTTCGTTTAATGAAACAAATGAAGGAAGATCAAGAACGAGCTCGCATGACAGAGTCTAAGAGAAACCGAGAAATTGCTCAGCTGAAAAAAGAGCAGCGCAAACAGGAAGTGAGTATTGAGTTGTTCAAAATGATTGTGTATTGATAGTGCTTTTAGCTTGAACAAGGATGACATTGTAAAGTTATTTTGACTATTATTGTAGAAATTATACTAAATCTTTGATCTTTCACTTTGACATTACAACACTTGCATAGTTTAACATCGCTGAGTAAAGAGGCATGCTGGAAAAGCTTTTTGTCGTGCTCTTGGGGCAATTGTAAGAAAGCCATGTTTCAAAGGGAGCAAGAAATTATACCCTGTGGCAAAAGAGTTACGAGTCTAGCCTGGCTGTGTCTTATGGAAAGTGGATCCAGGAAATCTTCCAAGCTTCTGTTTAATTCAAAAAAAGTGTGCAATGCCTGGTCATAGGCCTTTTTCTTGCGGAGGGCAGATCCCCGTGTGTGAATATTTCAGCTTCTATCAAGTGTAAATGAGCCACATTTTGAACCCAAGTCATGACCCTAAGTTGTTTGATAATGCATTTTCTTCCAGGATGGTTCAGCAAATCCTATTGAATCATGGAAATAGGTTTTAATGTTCACTGATCTATTTAAGTCTTGCACGCATGTGCTTCTCTAGACTCATAACATATCAATTGAAGTGACATTTACTGTCATTCATTAGTTTAATAAATATAAATCCAGTTCTATGACACTAAAATTGCAAGCAGATCTCTTGTAACATTGCTTGAGGCAATGCAAAATATTGATTTTTGTGGTCATCACTGAGTTTGGAGGACCATCGGTTAACAAATGTTGACATTTTTATTTCTATTATTTGGATTTGAGCATCAATGATGAGGCCAGAAATTGTTGCCAATCCCTAATTACCCATTAACTGAGTCGTTTGTGAGGTTACTTTAGGGCAGTTAAATGTCAATAATCTTACTTTGAACCTGGATTGCATGAAACTGAAATTGGTAATGATGGCAAATTGCTTTTCCTCATGGAACCGGAGTGAATCCCACAGGTTTTGATGACAATCAGTGGTGGTTGTCATGGTTACCATTACTGACATTAACTTGAAATTTCAGATTGTTAATTAAATTCAAGTTCTGACACAATAATACTTGAACCAATGCCATTATCCTGAACCACTGAAGTTTTAGTCCAGCAACATTATCAATACTAAAAGACCATAAAAATATTTGCCACCTCAAGCTTGCTCACCTGTTCAATAAAATCACGGATAATCCGACTCCTCTCCTACTACTTCACCATCTCCTATTTGCTCTATATGCTGTGTGTAATCATGAAAAACACAGCTTAAAACTTCCATAAAAGTTGAAAAAGCAGCTCATAACATAAATAGAACAATCAGTAGGCATTTTAATTGAAAACAATTGCAGTCTTGTTCTTAGGTTGATGGATATATTTTGTTTAACACTCTCCACATCACAGCCTATAAGAACATAGGGACAGAATTAGGAGGTTTGAGGTTTCAAACAGACTATGCAATTGAATGGGATCATGGTTGATCCAAAACTCCTCGCATCCACTTTCTTGCCCTTTCCCATAACCTTAATTCCACTACTGATCAAGAATCTATCTATCTCAGCCTTAAATATACACAAGGATTCTACCCCTTCAGCTCTCTGCAGCAAGGAGTTCCAAAGGCACTCAACCCTTTAAGAAAGAAATTCCTCCTCCCCTTGGTCTTAAATTGGCCCCCTTTAGTTCTGAGAGTATACCATCTGGACAGGGACTCTCCCATGAACGAAAACATCCTCCCAGGAATTATCCTGTCAAGCCCTTAATTCTACAAATTTTAATGTGAACACTTCTCATTCTCTAAATTCCGATAGAGTCCCAACCTGCTTAACCTTTGCTCATAAGACCACCATACCGTAGCCATCTACATGAACCTTCTCTGAACTGCTTGCAATCAAATAAGATAGTTCCTTAGACCAAGATTGCTCTCAGTATTCTTTTAATTATGGTCTCATCAACACGTTGTGTGCTTGCAGTAAAACTGTCCGACTCTTATACTGCAATGCTGTTGAAACAAAGGCCAGCATTCCATTAGCCTTTCTGATTACCTGCTGCACCTGTGTGCTCGCTTTCTGTGTTTCATGCTTAAGTGCCCCCAGGTTCCTTTGTGTTGTGGCTTTCTGCAGTTTTGTTCTATTTCAATAATAATCTGCTCTTTTGTTCTCCTTCCAAAGTGAATAACTTGATATTTTCCCACATTGTACTCCATTTGTCAACTTTTCATTTGCCCACGAGAGGCTGTTATCTTATGTCTTAACCTTTTGTGGGTACATTGTCAAATAATTTCTGGAAATCAAAATAGAACACATTTGCTTCTGCTGTATTCACTCTGGTTGGGACTCCCTTCAACTCAAACACTTCAGTTATACACAGTCTCTTGCCTTATAGCTAAATGCTTTGATTCCATATCTCAGTTGGAAATGCATTTTTTTGCATGTAAAATTATGATAAGGTGTTTCTAGTGAGGAACTACATTTTAATCAGTTCTGATGATGGATAAATATGTATTTCAGGAAATTCATCGTAAAATGCAATTTTTATAGGTAGATCTGTCTTGTTATCCATATCTTGCAATTCACATGTTATGAATAGGATTGGCATGCCACAGTTTGGTTTGGCATTTCAGATAAGCTTTGCAGGCAGTCAATATCTGCTCCAGTTTACAAAACAGTACGCACCAATCTAACCCACTCTGTTGTTCAGTTGAAAACTAATCATTGATTGGATCTGTCACAATTGCATTTAGTGATGTGTACAATTTTGATTTATCTGAAAGGTGAGGAACTCTTTGTAAGCTTAGAGTTCTTATTCCTCTAACTGAGTTTTTTGATATGTAATTTGAGCTTCTGTGTTGGTCTAGGAATGCACTTGCAAACTCATTGAAGCAGGATTAGATTTCCATGCTAATGGAAATCATATAGAATGAATATGTTGAACCATCAGCTTAGGTTGAAAATGATTGGCCGTTGATGATTACTCGCATTGCCTTTATCGTTGCCCACATTTGAAATTGTTGGATCTGTTCTGCATCCATCCTATTTAACACAATGATTGTGTCACGCATTCCTAGATCAGCAACAGGCATACATGAAAACAGGATAAAACCTGATAAATGTACTATGCAGAACTAAGACATATAAATAAAATTAATCTATGTGCTATAGAGTGCTAAATGATCATCCACTAACAGATTTGATCAAAACTCTGCAGTCCTGCCTCCTTCAATCATTAATAGTAGTGACTAACTAAGCAAAATGGGAAGAGGAGCTCAATGATAGCAGAGGCCAGCATGTCAGTTCAAAGGTAGAGGCTAAAGCATCAGATGGATCATTCAGGTCAGCCTTTTTTGGAATTCCACATCACAGACCGTCGCATTGAATCAATGATTCGTTCTTGGTGGTTGAGAAACATTAGCCATGCACCAGATACAGCAGACTGCAAGCTCCATAAGCATGCTGGGTGCACTGGATAAACTATTCCAGCAGAACATTAGTATCTAATTGAGAATGGGGAAAATAATCATAGGGATGTTCTGTCTGAAAAAAGTAGCATAAATCCAAATTAGCCAAATACCACTTAAAACTAATCTCAATCAGCAGTGATGAAAAGTTCTAGTCAAAAACATCAAGTGGCACTTACCAATAACCTGCTTATCTAAGCTCAGATTGATTTCCACCAGCTTATTTGACTCCAGAACTGAGTCTTCATTGGAAAAATGGCCACAAAAAAAAAAGTTCGAGGTTTGTTCTTTCATATCAAGGCAGTATTTGACTAATTGCAGCAGTAGATGGTCAGACGCTGAAAATTCCGTGGTGTGATCAAATTCCCAAAGCTTTGTTATGACCAATGAAGGCACAAATCAGTGGTGTGATGGAACACTCCTCACTTATCTGGATTGGAACATCTCTGATAACACTGAAGAAGCACAATTGTATCTGAGGAAAAATAGGGTGCTGAATGGACAACTTGTCCATCATCTTCCCCATCAGAGGCATAACATCACTGCAATGTGTGCCACCAAGATTTATGACAAAGCTTTGATGTATTGTGGCAACAGCAACTCCCATATCCATATCCATAATCACAACCACCCAGAAGGACAAAGGCAGCAAGCATACAAGACTACCAATTCCTGCAAGTTCCCTTTCAAGTGACACATCATTCTGTTTTGGAAACAGCATCTTTTCTTCATTCATTGCTGGGCTAAAAAAATGTTAATCAGGGATTTCCAAACCGCAGAAGAAGCTGCACTGTGAAGACATCTTAATGTGGTCTCTCTTATCAATAGAGTTATGGACTGATTCATGTGCGATATGTCAGTTGATCAGAACAAGATGAAGAGTGGTTTTCTTTATGTTGGTGGTACTTATCACATGAAAATTCTTATCAGTAAACAGCTAAAGGGAATTTTGAATGAAATTAACAGTGTGTAGATTTAGCTAAAAGTTGAGTGGTCTGTGTGATGGAATGCTGTTTCATATGATGTGCAATTAGTCGATAAATCATTAGAAGTTAACTTGTGCAAGAAACTCAATCTCCTGTAAGATTAGAGATGTCCATTCTATTATTTCATTTAATGTTAAAATTATTTTCTCAATAAATGAAAGCAATTACAAAGCCAAGAAATCACCCCTATAACTATTCTCTCTATTCTAAGGATACTCGACAAATTTGAGTTTAACATAACTTGCTAAACAAAATAGGTCCATCTTCATTAAAATGCAGAACATTCCCATTCATAAGAGATTTGTAACTTTTATGAGCATTGTGAATGTGTTTTGAGCCTTCTGGGTGTGCTGAGTCAAATGCAAACTGACAGGCAACTTTTATCAAATCAATCAAACTTCACAATTTCCAACCATGACACACAGCTCAGATTTGACCAAGTCCTTTGTGACACTGTCAATATTTATTTGGCCTCATTTACTGTGCACTTCCTTTCTTGTTCTGGATGTCATTTCTTGAGCAGTTGTATGTTGCTATCATAGTATTGGTTGTTTCATTTTTGCATCCACACTCTCTTCCCTGCATTCCCAAAAAGTAAAAACAAAGTAGTTTCAAAAAATAAAAAAAAAGCTACAAATATGTACAATCACAGCAAATACTCAGTAAAATATTTTGGATTAGAGTGGTACTGGAAAAGCACAGCAGGTCAGGCAGCATCCGAGGAGCAGGAAAATTGGCGTTTCAGGCAAAAGCCCTTCTTCAGGAATGACTCTGATCTCCAGCATCTGCAGTCCTCACTTTCGCCTAAAATATTTTGGATGTCTGTGGTGCATACCAAGACACTAATGTAACTAAAACAGTGCAAAATATCAAAATATATGCATGTGTCAGCTACAGCTCTGTAGCTAGAAGGCTCAGGTTCAAGTCCTTAACAAAATAAAATCAAACTTGACACTGCAATGAAGTAGTGAGCATGTGCTACAATGTCAGATAACATCTTTCAGATGGCATCTTTGTGACTGGCCCTATCCATTCTTTCAAGTGATTTGTAAAAGGTTCCATTGCACTGTTTCAAAGAAGAGCAGTATGTTGCAAATACTAATCAACAGTACAAAATTAGATGACCTAGTCATCATTGCATTGCTCTTTGTAGGAGCTGTGTAAAATACCTGCAGTTTGAATTTTGCTGTCGTTATTGCATTTCAGAAATACCTCATGGCTATAAAGATGTTCATTGGTCATGTAAACCTTTATTTGAAACCAGTTAGGATCTGTTTTACTTTACGAGGCAAGGCACTATTGTAGCTAATTCTGCTTTTTGTTTGGAATGGAGGTTTGTTTCCCATTTCATGCTTAATTTAAGTTTGTTTTTCTTCTCTACTCAGCATCAAATGAAACTTTTGGAAGCTAAAAAGCGACAGCAAGAAATAATTCTACGACGAAAAACTGAAGAGGTGAGGAATTGTTAATTAATTGTGCTTGTGTATTTCAAAGCAAAATGACACTGATTTTGTAGTCCTTACTACTTTTGGAGCTGATGGCCATTTCTAGAATGTTATGTGCCATTTAAACTTGATAATCCAGAATTTACTGTCAGTAGAGAGTGCACTGTTGGAGTTACTGCAGAATAAAATCACCTTGGTCATTTAACTGACAGGAATTTGCTAATGGTTAGCAGAGAGTCTCACTGTGCAACTTTTGGAAAAGGTTATGATGTGTCTGGGATTTTAATGATATGCTAAGTCTGTATTAACAGATGAAAAGATTTTTAGCCCTGAAACTTGATTTGTGGAATGTCTGATTTCTCCACGCTACTTTGAATATTTAAGTTTAGGATTTTTCGGCTTCTTCCTTTTACTTTGTTTATAGATACCAATTGTTTGTTTGCTTTGTAAAATTTACAAAACATGAAAATTCATCAGTGCATTTCACAAACTGGCTTTCTGAGAGTGAGAATCTTTTGTTGTGGTTGGTTGGTTTATCCTGCTTTATACAAACATAGAAAATCAGAGCAGGAGTAGGCCATTTGGCGCTTTTGAGCCTGTTTTGCCATTCATTATGACCATGGCTAATCATCCACTTCAATAGCCTCTTCCTACTTTTCCCCCATTTCCTTTGATCCATTTACAAAGTGCGATATCTAACCTTTCCTTAAAATCATAAAATATTTGGCCTCAACTGCTTTCTGTTCAAAGTTTGTGAGAAGACTTGTAGCTCGGTTGCTCATTGTTGTGGTTCTGTTCGCCGAGCTGGGAATTTGTTTTCAGACGTTTCGTCCCCTGTCTAGGTGACATCCTCAGTGCTTGGGAGCCTCCTGTGAAACGCTTCTGTGTTGTTTCCTCCGGCATTTATAGTGGTTTTTCTCTGCTGCTTCTGATTGTCAGTTCCAGCTGCCCGCTGCAGTGACCGGTATATTGGGTCCAGGTCGATGTGTGTGTTGATAGAATCTGTGGATGAGTGCCATGCCTGTAGGAATTCCCTGGCTGTTCTCTGTTTGGCTTGTCCTATAATAGTAGTGTTGTCCTAGTTGAACTCATGTTGCCTGTCATCTGCGTGTGTGGCTACTAAGGATAGCTGGTCATGTCGTTTCGTGGCTAGTTGGTGTTCATGGATATGGATCGTTAGCTGTCTTCCTGTTTGTCCTATGTAGTGCTTTCTGTGGTTGCAAATTCCATATCCTCCTCATTCTCTGAGAAGAAATCACCCCTCGTCTCAGTCCTAAATGTAACCTGAGACTGTGACCCATAGTTCTCGAATGCCTCACTATCAGGAAGCATCCTTCCTGCATCCACCCTGTTCAGTTTGGTTATCGGTTTTTGAGTTTCTGAGAATTCCTTCATTCTTCAAAGCTCCAATGGATATAACCTGAACCGATTCAACCTTGCCCTCCGTCCTGCCATCCCAGGATTGAGTCTGGTCAACCTTCGTTACATTCCCTCCTAAAACAAGAACATCATTCCTCAAATAAGGAGACCGAAACAGCACACATTATTCCAGGTGTGGTCTCACTCAGGCCCCAAGACATTCCTGCTCCTGTGCTTGCATCCTCTAATTATGAAGGCCAACATACTTTGCCTCCTTCACCGCCTGCTCTTCCTATGTTCTCTCATTCAGCAACTGATGTGCCAGGGCACCCAGGTGCACATTTCCCTCTTTCAATTTCTAGCCTTCCAGCTTTTTTTGCTGCAAAATTGAATTACATCACATGTCTGTGTTTATACTGCATTCACCATGCATTTCCCACTCTCTCAACTTGTCCAAATCACCCAATATTTCTGTATCCTCATCATAGCTCAACATCCCACCCAACTTCGTGTCATCTACAAAGCTGGGAGTTATGACGTTTCGTTCCCTTAATTAAATCATTGATAAAAATTGTGACCAGCTGAGGTCCTGGTACTGATTCCTATGGTATCCCACTAGTCACTGCCTGCCATTCTAGAGAAAACTCATATTCCTGATCTTTGTTTCCTGTCTGCTAACCAGTTTTCTATGCAACTCAATACACTGCCCCAATCTTGTGCGCTTCAATTTACTCATTAATGTTTTCAAGTGGGACTTTATCAAAAGTCTTCTGAAAGTCCAAATAAATTACAGCTATGGCTCCCTCTCATCAACTCTACTGGCTGCATCCTTAAAGAATTCCAGTAGATTTGTCAAGCATGATTTCTCTTTCATAAATCCATGATGACTCTGTCTGATCCTGCTTTTCCAAGTTTTTAATAGAGAGGTTGCATTAGTTGTACTCCAACTTTCAATCTTCAGTTTTCTTTTAAAATGTGTATTTTTGTAAAAAATTTATTGACCAGGTCAATGATGAGCAGCAAAAATGTTTAGAGGAATCACTAAAATAATTTCAGACTTGGGACTAAGTTGTGAAGAAAGATGCAATGAAATAATTTTATTTCTGGAGGAAATGCTATTGTGTAGATGTAATATGTAATGTATATGGAATATGATGCAGTCTTCAAACTAACGTCAGATTAAGTAATAGGAGTGAGTAAGCTCAAACTTGAAAAATTCACAACCCTGTTAGTCATGTGCAATGCCTTTTGTTAGTGTAAATGGCCACATTGTCTGTATTGAATTGTTTTCTGTTGCAATGTTTGTTAGAAGTTGAAGTGGTTTCCACTTAAGTCATGCCTTCTATTTGTTTGCTTTCACTTGGATAATTATGGTTTTGTTTGTGGCAAAAATGTTTAAAATCTGTTTTTGAAGTTGCATGTAATATCTTATGCTCGAAGTGTGCAATACTTTTACCTTTAGGTTACAGCCCTTCGAAAACTATCAAAGCCCATGTCTGATAAAGTAGCTGGACGAGTGAGTCGTAAATTGAGCTTACCAGATCCTGTTTCAGAGTCACCATCTCACATGAGTATTTATGAGCATGATCGGTCAACTGCTAACTTCACTGGCCCACAGAAAGGGAGAACTTTAACTTCTCGGACTGTACCTACTTCAACAGACAAAACAAATGGGATCAGGTACTTTTTAGTTTTATTTCCAGCCTTTAGACTTTCTAAGTGCAGAACACCTAATGGGTGAATAACAGTGTGTTAATATTCACAACTTTGTTTTCATTGCTAGAGTTCCCAAATTGTTTAATGTATCTTGTGATAATGTGAACAGACCAGAAATATTCTGATTTTAATTCCTGGTCTGTGCTAATCAGTTTGTACATTGGCTATATTGCCCTGAGCTTAGGGGAGTGGAATCATTCTGGATTCTCTTTGCAGGTTTCTATCTAGCAGAATTCTTGGGCGAATGTTGGACCAGATTTTACTGATCTCCTTTTAGTGAAATGTCAGGATCCCATTGACAGCACAAAATGATGAAGCAATTAATGTGTCTTTGACTCTGTATTTGAGAAACAAATATTGGTCAGAACTAGCAGAAGTGATATAGGGTGGACATCATGTCTGAAGCCATTGTGAAGGAGTTTTGCAGGATCAGATCAAAAGTGGGAAAAGCGGAATTGGTTCCCAGGTTGATGGAGAGGAGAGGCAGGTTATGTTTAGAGCAGGGTAAAGGGGGTAGCAGGTTCAGAGCAGGGGTAAGGTGGTCATTCGCTGGAGATGGGGAAGGGAGGTGGGGAGAGTGCAGGGGAAAATTAAGGGGGAGTTGGGATTACCAGCAGCAAGGTAAAGAAGATCAGTTCAGAATCTGGGGAGTAGTAGTGGGTTCCCAGTGAGGTTAAAAAGGAGGAGCATGCTTGGACTGGGATGGGAGTGTTGGGTCTGGAGTGGGGGGAGGAGGCAAAGTGGGGATAGAGTCTGGTTGGGGGGGTGTTTCGGAAAGGGAGGAGGAGGAGAATGTAGTCAGGAAAGCTATGTATTTAATAGCTTACTTTGTCCTCAGTAACTCTTTACTTTCACTGGAACATTCCAATTTAAATTCAGACTTTCAGGCGGTTCCCAGTCGGGGAGTTGCCCAACATAAATTTCCACTCCCCATACGATTCCTTTTGGAGTCTGGTTAGACAGGGGGTTCCAAAGGCTTCCCATTTGCAACTCCCATTTATTCTCGATTAGTAACTGGTTGACATTTAGAAAATCTGAGCCAGTACATTTTTCTAATTTACAGCAATTTAGAAACAGTCACATTAAAGGTAGAAGAAAACAAATGTATCCCCTACTCTTCTCAAACTTCGCTTTGCTTCTAGTAATTGGATTTCTTAACAGACAAAGCTGTTGGTTTACTGTGAAAGCAGGATTTAGCTGACAAAAGTGTAAAGCTAATTAGCACAAAGTTGGAAACTTGTTAGTATTAATATTTACCCTTCTCACTGCCCTGAAACACATGTACAGATACACATCCATTTATACTAGGACGGGGGTGTGGCGAAACATTTGATTTGTCTCTTCAGTGATTCACTTTGTGAAACATTTCCACTAATGTTTTGGTTATGGTTAGTTCTTAAAGGCAAAATGGATGAGGTGTGGAATGTCAAAATGGCTGTCATGTGTAGACCGGTATCAATAAACATGAGCAGTTGTCTCTGGGAACTTTGCAAACACAGCTTCCTGAGGATTTCAGGAGCTTGCGAGGAAATCTTGAGAATTTTTCCGGTGACTCTTCGAGAGGGCAGTCAGATTTCACACTGGATTTACAACAAGGGCTCTTCTAACAACAGGAGAGCTACGTTCAGAATCTCCTTTCCCTTCAGCAGGCTTGTCACCAGCTGCTCCAAACAATATGGATAACACACACTGAAACCTGATGGTCATAAGCCCAGCCAAGTGGCTTCCTCAGAAAAGGAGCGTTTCTCACAAGAAATGTGACTACAAAACAATACCTTGTTCAAAAAAAAGTTTAAATGCTTTTTGTTTAATCTCTTTTTTTTAACATGTCCATGTATTCATAATCCTTCAAACTCAAGTCCATGAAAGTTATTAAATACGAAGCCTCTCTAACACTCAATTTTAAATGCCTTCGTACATAATATCATATGAAATTGGTTGATGTAACAATTCAAATCTGACCAATTGCAGAAAGAAGTACCAGAGGAAGTTTACAAATAGATATACGTCAAGAGCAGCAAGAATGAAGTGGCAGTCACTTGAACGTAGAGTTACTGAAATCATCATGCAAAGGATGACTATTGCCAACATGGAAGCGGATATGAATCGACTGCTCACGGTAAGACCAATCTCCCCTCAACTTGAAAAATAGAAATTGAAATAACTTTATTCCTTCAAATACAATCTGGTTGCATACGAGGTTCACTGGTGCTGTGGTTATTATCTTCTCAAGATTTGTTTGTATATCTATTTAGCTATACTCCTGAATCATAATTGACAGGGTTTTTTCGTTTGAAGGCAACATGGGGAATCTGGAACTCTGGAGAGGCAGAAGCCCTGATGACATTGAAGAACGATTTAGATGTGGACTTGCAATACCAAGGCTGTGGGCCAAGTGCTGGGGAAATGGGGTTAGAGAATAGTGAGGGAGTTGTTTTTGACTAGCATGGACACGATGGGCTAATGGGCTTTTTTCTATGCTGTAGACCTTTCTGGCTCTGAATGTAGATTTAAGCTGGTCCTAGCTCTCTTGTGACTTCAGACCCGACGAGACGTGCGTAAGCATCTCAGCTGTTCAGGAATGCTCTAAGAGGAGCCATAATGTAATCGTAGCTTGTGTCTGAGCTAGAAGCCTCAGTGTGGAGCTCGTCAATGAATCTTGGCTGACTTGGTTGATTTCCAAGCATCTCACCAATGCAAGAAACCAAAAGTATGTGAACTTGATTCCCATACATATTTTTATTCTTTTTATCTTGATTTTCGGAGTCCTTTATTTATTTAAGAAGAATGATACGGGAAATGGGAACTTAAACAGAGAAAACACGAGGGTCAAAAAGGGGACAGCAAAAAGATAGGTATAAAGCAGAATTTGAAAGTCGAATGAGACAAGGGTGAGAAACTAATGGGTCACTGTGCAGTTCATATCAATTCATATTTTTCCCTTCACTTCAATGGGAGTTAAAAGTCAACAGTTCTCATTGAGTTACAGACAGGGAATATGATTTTTCACTGCTGTTCCTCCACTTTCATTGCTTTGACATTGTCTTTATATGGAATACAGGGAGAACTAGCCATTTGGATACTGAACTGGCTCGAAGGTAGGAGACAGAGGGTGGTGTTGGTGGAGGGTTGCTTTTTGGACTAGAGGCCTGTGACCAACGGTGTGTCACAAGGATCGGTGCTGGGTCCACTGCTTTTCGTCATTTGTATAAATGGTTCAGATGTGAACATAGGTGTGGTTAGTAAGTTTGCAGATGACACCAAAATTGGAGGTAAACTGGACAGCGAAGAAGGTTACCTTGGATTACAATGGGACATTGATCAGATGGGCCAGTGGGTCGAATAGTGGCAGATGGAGTTTAATTTAGATAAATGTGTGATGCTGCATTTTGGAAAGGCAAATCAGGGCAGTACGTAAGAACTTAATGGTAAGGTCCTGGGGAGCGTTGCTGAACGTAGAGACCTTGGAGTGCAGGTTCATAGTTCCTTGAAAGAGCAGTCGCAATTACACAGGATAATGAAGAAGGCATTTTGTATGCTTGCCTTTATTGGTCAGTACATTGAATATAGGAGTTAGGAGGTCACGTTGTGATTGTACAGGGCATTGGTTAGACCACTTTTGGAGTACTGCATTCAATTCAGCTCTCCTTGCTATAGTAAAGATGTTGTGAAACTTGAAACAGTTCAGAAAAGCTTTACAAGGATGCTGCCAGGATTGGAGGCTTGAGCTAAAGGGAATGACTGAAAAAGCTGGGGCTATTTTCCCTGGAGGCAGAGGGGTGCCTTTAAAGAGGTATTAAAATCATGCAGGACATGGATAGGGTGAATAGCCAAGGTCTTTTCCTCCAAGGTTGGGGAGTCCAAAACTGAAGGGCATAATTTAATGTGAGAGGGGAAGGTGGTGCATGTATGGAATGAGCTGTCAGAGGAAGTGGTGGAGGCTGGTATATTTGCAACATTTAAAAGGCGTCTGGGTGGACGTATGAATAGGAAGATTTGAGGGAGGTGGGCCAAATGCTGCAAATGAGACTAGATTAATTTAGGATACCTGGTCAGCATAGACGAGCTGGACTTGAGGGTCTATTTCCATGCTGAACAGCTCTCAGACTCTATAAATCTCATGATTTGATCATAGTTCATTATTAATAAGGAATAAGCATATGTTGCTTTTAGATATCACTCTTGGGTTAAGTGTTGATTGCCATTTGAATGGAGCTGGTATAAAGTGTCTTCGCAAAACATCAAATCTCTGAAGTTGAAACAAATTTTGTCTATTCTGACACTAATTTGTTTTTTCAAATTTGTTCATTGGGTATGAGACTCACTGGCAACATTTTGGTTCCCATCTCCAATTGCCATTGAGAAGGCGGTTGCTCTGTCCATGAACCACTAAATCTGTTTTGAAGCCAGTGCCAGAATTTTGATCATATGAATGGAGACATAGTTACAAATTAAAATGTGCAACTTGGAGAAGAACTTGCACTTGGTGCAGTTACTGTGTGCCTGTTCCTGTCCTCTTTCTGGATTGTAGAGGTACTTGGAAGGCTGTGTTGAATTGTAACAAGCTTGACAATCTTGCAACTGCTTTTAATTTAAATTTATATTGGCATTTTGAGGTTGGTTGAGCAGTTTTGCATTTTCAAGTTGAATAATTAGCTGGTTTGAACCTGCAAATGGTGCAACTGGTTTGTTTAACTGTGTATAGGCACTGAAAATGTGACTTTTGATGACATTGAAGCAACAAGAACACAAAACCTGATATTAGTTTTTGCTGTACCACAGCTGTGCCAATGCATTCAATTTTGAATTTTCTTAACCCATCATACACCATCCCCTGCCCCACCACTCTGTGTACCAAGAATACTTCACATGTTGCCTTGAATGTTTTGTTTGGCAACCATCCCAGTGTCCTATCTTGTTTAATTAATATTTTCCTGAATGGTTTCAGTTGTACTTTGATTTTTTCCTTGCTGAACAGTAGTTGTCTTATCTTTCCATTTGTCTTGTTTTTAGAACAAAAATTGTGAAGCCAGGGTTTGCACACAGTTCATCTCAATTTTTGTGGGAAGACTGAAGATTAGAATCTGTCAGTAAGAGGAATGAATGCTTTTCTTTATATGTTGATTTTCAATTTGTGAATGGCTGAAGAAAAATGTATGAACCTCTGATAAAACAATCTATTGGAAAGATGCATTCAAGTGTTGTGGCATTGTTCAAACACATTCAGAACCAACAAGGTCATGCATTGAAATTGATCAGATTTACACGCTACGTGTTTATTATTTTTCATCTCTCAAGTTGTTAATAAGTTTACTCTTTTTATTACAGCAACGTGAAGATCTGACCAAAAGACGTGACAAATTGAATAAACGAAGAGAGAAGTTTGTCCAAGAGTGTATAGATGACAAAGCAATTCAAAGTCTTAATGAAGAAACTGAGTCTTTGGGTGCAAATATTGATTATATTAATGACAGCATTTCAGAATGCCAGGCCAATATCATGCAGATGGAGGAAGCAAAGGCAAGTTAATGTTATAATTATTTCATTGTCATATGTTTGAAAATGAAATTCACAAAAATATCTTGGTATACAGTGTGTTTGGATTGTTTAAATTTATAATTTTATCATGTTAACATATAGATAATAGAAATCCTATTATCCATCTGTCACATCTTTCATCAAAGATCCCCATAGCTAATTCTAGTGTCTGAAATAAAGTCTAATGTTCTGAGAACACTATTGACACTGTTATTGCATGCTCTTCCTTAAAATGAGATTTGGAGCGAGGCAGAGTTACTGAGATTGTTAGTTGATCAGTTTGACATTCTTGTTAAAGCATGAGGGGATAATATTTAAAAATTGGCTTTCTGATAACTTTGTACCTTTTCAGTTCTGATAGCTCGTTCAGAGCTTGTTAAGCCTGTTTCAGTGACTTGCCATGTGCAGGCAAGTAGTCCTATCTGTGAAAATGGTCAGTGACAAGATGGAGCCAGGGAATTAGTGAAGAGGCTAGTGGTACTAATATTTGTCTGTTTGCCTGTGATTCTGGTCTCCGTGAAGCCTAGAAGTCAATCCATCTATCTTTCATCATCATTAATTTGAGTTCTGCCCTATCTGAAACATAATCATCCCAAACATAGACTCATATGATCATATGTAATGCATTATATTGGACTCTTTATCTTAAACTTTTCTGCAGTCTTTGATTGACTATACCATCCTTTTGAAATGTACCTTCTCCAATATGTTGCAAAGGGATCACCCAGTGATCAATTAATCTCTTACCAACTCTGTTAGAAACATAAAATCACTGCACTGCTCTGGATTCCTTCCCTAACATAACCCCCATTATTTGCAGCATCCCCCAAGATCTAATATTCTTTCCCTCCTGTTGCAGCTATGTACTACCCTTTGACTTAATGTCTGCAATGCATGTAGTCATATTTCACACTTAGGCGAATTATATCAGCTCTCCCTTTCAATTTGTGAATGGCTGAAGAAAAATGTATGAATCTTTGATAAAACAATCTATTGGAAAGATGCTCTTAAATCTTTCTCTGTATTTACTGAGAGTTTATTTGTTCAATGTCCCTTCAATGTTCAATAAACCATAGACTTGAAGTGCTGCAAGCTCTGGAACCAGTCTGGCAATATCATGTCATTTTTCTCCTCATCAACTCATCATCATCTTATCATCTCCGGGAGGATCAGAGTTCACTATCTTTACGTTCATTTTGATCTGGAACTGATTTTTTCTAACCTTTTGACTTTCAAGTATATTGTCTACTTGCATCACCAACAATGAATGCTTTACCTTTACCTTAGACCATTTATTGCTCAAATTTCATCCATCTTTAATCATCATTAAACTTGATTGCAATACTCACTCAATTGACACCTCTTCCATCATAGTCTGAGCATGACAGCCGAACTAAAAATTGATCCTATTCCTCGCTGGGTTGCATTCTTATCCATGTATTTAAATCCTTCAGTTCCCCATTGATACTCATCTCTCTAACCTTCTCAAATCTAACAGTCCGCTTCCTTAACTTGCTCTTGCATGAACTAATTCTATAATATGCCTTGCTGTGTGCTGAGTAGAAATATTGGCATTCCAGACTGTGCTGGTTAGTTTTTAGTAGCCTCTTAATGGTAGCTATTTCTGTTTATGGTTGATTGAGTCTGTGCTTGGGATGATCATGTCCACGATAGGATGGAACTCAAATTAATGATGATGAAAGATAGATGGCTTGACTTCTAGGCTTTATTGAGACCAGAATCAACATAAACTGATGCTTTTTAATGGTGGATCTGACTGCCAGACGATGATGCATCAATTTGATATTTACAGGTGCAGCAGGCAGTAAAATGGTGTGTTGGCCAGCATAGCAAGGATTGGAGTACAGGAGCAGGAATGCCTTGCTATTGTACAGGGTCTTCTGTTATAAATGAAAATCTTGCTGATGTCATACCTGGAGTATTGTGTGCAGTTTTGGTCATCACCTCTGAAGAAAGATGTCCTGGGTGTGGAAAGAGGTTTACTGGATTGATTTCTGGAGTGCAGTACTGACATACGGGGGGAGGCCATTTTGGATTTGGTGCTCAGCAATGAGCCAGGACAGGTGTCGGATCTCTCAGTGGGAGAGCACTTTGGTGACAGTGATCACAACTGCCTCACATTTAGCATAGTCTTGGAGAGTGAAAGGAGCAATTACCAAGGGAAGATATTTAATTGGGGAAAAGGAAATTATGTCGCTCTCAGACAGGAGTTGGGAAGTACAGATTGGGAGCAATTGTTCCACAGAAAGGGCACAGCAGACATGTCGAGACTATTTAAGGAGCAGTTGTTGCAAGTGATGCATGAATTTGTTTCTCTGAGACAGGTAAGAAGGGGTAAGATTAAGGAACCTTGGATGATGAGAATAGAGGATTCTCGTCAAAAGGAAAAAGGCAGTTTACGTAAGGTGGAGGAAGCAAAGATCTAGCACAGCTTTAGAGGATTACAGGCTTGCTAGAAAGGAGCTCAGAAGTGGACAGAGGAGAGCCTGAAGGGGGCACAAAAAAGGCTTGGCAAGAAGGCTTAGGGAGAACCCAAAGGCATTTTACTTTTACGTGAGGAATTGGAGAATGATCAGGGAAAGAATGTAGGGCCAATCAGGGATAGCAGAGGGAACTTGTGGGTGGAGCCTGAGCAGATGGGGGAAGCCCTAAATGAGCTTTTTTGCTTTGGTTTTTCACTAAGGAAAGGGACCTTGTTGTAAATGAAAACTTTGAGGAGCTGGGATACAGTCTTGACCAGATCAAGATTGATGAAGTTGATGTGCTGGAAATTTTGGAAAACATTAAGATTGATAAGTCCCCAGATTTATCCCAGGCTGCTCCGGGAAGCAAGAAAGGAGGTTGCTAAGCCACTGGCTAGGATATTTGCCTTCTCACTCTCCAAAGAGTCGTACTGGAGGATTGGAAGGAGGCAAACGTTGTTCCTCTTTTCAAGAAGGGTAATAGGGAAATCTCTGGCAATTACAGACCAGTCAGTCTTGCGTCTGTGGTCAGCAAAGTTTTGAAAAGAATTCTGAGGGATAGGATTTATGATGATTTGGCAAAGCATAGTGTGATTAAAGGCAGTCAGCATGGCTTTGTGAGGGGCAGGTCATGCCTCACAAATCTTGAGTTTCTTTGAGGAGGTATCAAGACAGGTCGAGCAGTGGATGTGATGTATGTGGACTTCAGCAAGGTATTTGATAAGGTTCCCCATGGTAGGCTCATTCATAAAGTCAGGAAGTATGGGATACAGGGAGATTTGGCTGGCTGACAGAAGGCAGAGAGTGGTTGTAGATGGAAAGTATTCTGCCTGGAGGTCAATGTTGAGTGGGGTCCTGCAGGGCTCTGTTCTTGGACCTCTGCTCTTGGTAGTTTTTATAAATGACTTGGATGAGGAGGTTGAGGGGTGGGTTATTAAATTTGCAAATGATACAAAAGTTGGAGGTATCGTCGATATTATAGAGGGCTGCTGCAGCGCAACATAGGATGCAGAGCTGGGCTGAGAAATGGCAGATGGAGTTCAATCTGGATAAAAGTAAAGTGATGCATTTTGGAAAGTCAAACTCGAATGCTGAATATAAGGATTAAAGACCGGATTCTTGGCAGTGTGGAGGAACAGAGGGATCTTGGTGTTTAAATACATCCCTCCAAGTTGCGACCCAAGTGGATAGGGTTGTTAAAGCATCTGGCGTTTTGGCTTTCATTAACAGGGGGATCGAGTTTAAGAGCCGCGAGGTTTTGCTACAGCTCGACCAGTCCCTGGTTGAGACCACACTTGGAATATTGTATCCAGTTCTGGTCCCCCTACTATGGGAAAGATACAGAGGCTTTGGACAGGGTGCAAAGAAGTTTACCAGTATGCTGCCTAGACTGGAGGGCTTGCCTTATGAAGAAAGGTTTTCTCTCTGGAGAGAAGGAGGAAGAGAGGAGATCTGATTGAGGTATACAAGATAATGAGAGGAATAGATAGAGTTAATAGTCAGAGACTTTTCCCCAGGGCAAGGTTGACTGGTACGAGGAGTCATAGTAAGAAGATAGTAGGAGGAAGGTACAAAGGAGATGTCAGAGGTAGGTTCTTTACGCAGAGAATTGTGAATGCGTGGTATGCATTGCCAACTGTGGTGGTGGAAGCAGAGTCATTGGGAACATTTAAGTGACTACTGGACATGCACATGGATAGCAGTGAGTTGAGGGGTGCAGCGGTTATTATATTTTACATTAGGATTAAACCTCAGCACAACATCGTGAGCCACAGGGCCTGTTCTGTGCTGTACTTTTCTATGTTCTATGTATATTCAGTGGCGTTCAGAAGAATGAGTGGTGGGTAGAAATCTTAAATCTGTGAAATGCAAACAGGACTAGTTAGAGTAAATACAGGGAGGATGGTTTCAATAACAGAAACAGGGGTCACAGTCTAACAATAGAGATTAAGCCATGAAGGACCGAGATGAGGAGAAATCTCTTTATCCAGAGTGGTGAGCTTGTGAAATTCTGTAATGGAACGTGGTTGATGCCAAAACACAATATTTTCAAGAAGGAGCTTTGGTTCTGAGGATTAAAGTGATCAAAGAGTTTGGAGCAAAAGCATGATCAACTATAATCCTGTTCAGTGGTAGACCAGGCTCAAAGGGCTACCTGGCCTACTCATTACTATTTTCTTTGTTTTGATGAAATTTGACATGAATAGAAAATATGGGGATCTCTCAGCAACTATGGAGAGGGAAACAACTAACAAAGATTCAAAGAAAAACCTTAACACTCTCATTTTCTTCGTTGTTGTCAGATCTGCTGAGTATTCCCAGCATTTTCTATTTTTTTTACTGCTGCCTAAACATTTGAAAATAAGCATCATGACTAATATTCCCACACACTTGTTTTTAACCTCTTCCCTTTGCCATCCTCTCCATCTTTCCTCATATCTCTTGTAGGTGTCAAGTTTTTCTGTTTCTTGTCTTCCTACTCCAACCATGTTGTTGAATTAGGGGAAAGTGGCTTTTTTAAAAATTTGCTAATGGGATGTGGTTGTCACCCAGCAATTATTATCCATTCCAAATTGCCTTTGAGGTAGTGAAACTGTTGCTTGGAACTGCTTTCGTGCATATGTTGTTGGTCGACCCACAACTTTGCTGCATCAAAATCCTGGTATTCCTTCCCTAAGTTTGCAATTAAATTAAACAGAACAGCAAGCCATGTAACTTATTTAAATATAAATGTCAACATTAAAGAGCTATGGTTTTATAGAAATGTTCAACATAAATCTACTACTCTGGAACTTGAGATTTATTTTTCATTTCTTTTTGTCATTTCCAGGAGGAGGGGGGTACAGTGGATGTTTCAGCAATAATCACTTCCTGCTCTTTGACAGAAGCTCGTTACATGTTGGATCATTTTTTAACCATGGTTATTAATAAGGTAAGTTTATGAGCAAAACTCTTGATATATATAGATTCTGGTCAATGACTACTGAACATTTTCTACTGGAAGATAGCCACTGATGGGTGTCATGCCTCAGGCTGGAGGAGTGCGCTGTCCTTTTCTAGTCCCATTACTCCACAGATCATGACATTAAATTTAATAGATTTAGCCAGTTCTGAAATGTGGTCAATCGTATATCTTACCTAATTTAGACTCCAAACCAAATGACCATCCAGATTTCTTTAATAAACACACAATGATTTATTACTAAAATTTTTACTTAGTAATGCAATACTGTTTTAAATGTAACTTTCATATTTAATGTATGTTTTATGTGAAATGCAGATCTTTTAGGTTTTGATCTCTTAGAGTTGAATCTGTTTTGTTATCTGAACGTAACGGTTGATTTCAAGCTTCGATCACTTTTGGGCAAGGTTTGATTTGTAGATACTGCATTAGGCTGTGAATTCTCCCAAGTTAAGCACATCATTTTGGCAAGGTTGATAAAAATAGGATAAGTGATATTAGACTTCATGGAGTTTTTAAATGGATCTATGATTGAAAGTTGCTTATTGGTTTTAATTACTTTGAAGGCTGGATTGCTAGAATATTTTGGAGTTGTGGGAATTTTATAACTAGGAAACAAATGCAATATAATTTCTAATTAATGGAGTATATGTTTCAGCTACTTTCTGTATTAGGTTTATTTGTTAAAGAATTAATATGAACATCGGGTAGGAATTACGAAATAAGATTTCGTATTAATCAGGATTGTACTGTGCGGTTTGTTTAAAAAAGACAGTAACATTTAGATCTTGTTGATTTTTATCTGGAGAGGGATGTGTGAAGCGAAAACAGAATTGAATCTGACGATTAGTTTGATTAAATTTGAGCAAGGGTGAGGTGTAGGTATAGGCAACTTGGCACCTCGAGCCTGCTCGCTCCCCTTTTAATAAAACCATGAGTAATCTGATATTTCTACTTTAACTGCAATACTCTGCATTTTTGAAAGCACATCATAAATAATGATCTTTCTGATGGGTCTTAGGGTCTCCAAGCTGCTCAGAAGGAGTCTCAAATTAAGGTTTTAGAAGGCCGAGTGAAGCAAATAGAAATAAACAGTTCTACTCAAAACCAACTGTTATTCCACATGTTAAAAGAGAAGGCTGAATTTAATCCAGAACTTGAAGCTTTACTTGGAAATGCTTTGCAAGGTAACTGTACAACTTTTAACTTCACAGTGCATGATGTAATTCAGACTCTTTTGCTAGCACTTGTATTAATGCTGTTTGGAATGTATTTCTTCAGTTTTATTTACTCATTTATTATTTTCTCGTGTAAGAATGTCTTGGAACATTAAAAGAAAAAAATCTGGGAAAAACGTTTACATAAAATATAAATTTTATCCAACAGCATTATTTTAAAAAATAAATTGGAAAGTGACTTTTTCTAGGTTCCCACTGCTTTTGATGAGAGACTTTGAAATTCTCCTGGACATGTGGAGAAGACTAGAGCAGAAAGATTATTTTGTGGCACTTATAAGAAAATGGAAACATGAATATGTGACTTATGTGTATTGAGTAGCAGGTGGGTATATTTAAAAATAAAATTGACACACAAAACTGTGTGTGGTGTTTGTCTGCCCTCGTAATTTCTGGAGAGGAAACCAAAGGACAGTTTGAAGTATAATGTGGATGCTGACTTTTATTTGCAAGGTAAAACCTCCCAAGTACCAAATCATGATTATTCACATTAAATATATTTTTAAAAGTTTTTACTGCTTAAGGTTTTTTTTGTTTAAAAAGTGCTGAGGTTTTGCAAATCACAGATTACCCTGATGTTAGCTGTCCAGAATTTGTTCTTGCAAAGGTTATTGATATGCCTTAAAGAGTACAATGCTAATGGGCAGTTTTCAGATTCTGTTTTTACAAATTGAATATCTTAGATTGTAATCACCAAATCACCAGTTTATTTGTTGTACAGTCATTTCAAAAGTTGGATTGGCTCAATTGTCTAATTTGAAGGGATTATCTACAATCTGAAAATTGTCATCCCAGGAGCACAGCAGCACTTCATTGAGTTTTTGTTTTGTTATAAATGAAAATCCTCCTGATGTCAGAATTTATACCTTAGAACTTTATATACTGAAATCCCTCATTTATAACCATGGGCTTTATCACTAGAATGAAAACTTAGCCCAGAAGGGTATTTTAAAGACTTTTGAATGCAGATGGATAAGAGAGCTGTGTTGAGGTGTAAGCTTATGTCCACATGTAGCAAATCCTGGACAACATTCAGACTTGTATGATGACTGGCAAGTAAACCTACACCGCACAAGTGTCAGGGGATGACCATCTCCGACAAAAAGAACCTGACCACCATGCCTTGTTATTCAGTATCTCTACCACTGATTAGAAGTTGAGTTGAAGCAATCGTATAAATACTGTAACTTGAAAAACCTGTTCAGAAGCTGTGAATTCTTCAATGTGTAACTTGTCCTCCTTACTTCCCAAAGCTATAGTCTACAAATCGAGTGTGATGCAAGACTGTATTTGCCTGGTTGAGTGCAGCTCCAACATCACTCAAGAACATTATCTAGGGCATAGCACTTCACTGACACCACAACCAGCACCATCAATATGCATTCCCTCCGCCATTAATACACTGTGACAGCGCTGCATATTATGTACAAGATGTCCTGCCAAGGCTCCATTGACATCTTTTAAAGTCCATGACCCCTTCACCTGAAGGCAGGGGAACCAGGTGCATAGGAGCTTCCTCAAATGCAAATTCCCATCCATGTTCCATGTGGAGTTGCACTATTCCTTCATTATGGGTGGACTAGTCTCCTGGAATTGCCTTCCTAATGGTACTGTTGGTATACCTGAACTAGATGATTGCAGCAGTTCAAGACAGCAGCTCACCACCGCCTCCTCAAGAGTAACTAGAGTCAAAGTCCACATCGTTGATCAATTTAATAACATTTGGGGATTGGTGGATGTGAGAGAGAAAATAAGTATTAATGTGGATTTATGATGTGAGCAATAAAGTGCTGGGTTCAGTGTAGTTTGAGAAATGGAACGCCACTGTGAAGAGCATAGAGAAATTGAAACTTTTAAAGCAGATTCGACAACCACAAGTATAAAGGTGGAAGACCAATGATGAGAATGTTGAGATTGAAGTTGTAGAAAGCTTTTTGATTCTGCCATCATTTTCTTGTGATTTTGGGCAATGAAAGTTATTAATTAGGGTACTTCCCTGATGGTCTCAAATCCAAAATCAGATTTAAATGTGGCAATGACATTAAAAATAAACTTACTCAGAATTTTAAGGGCACTAATAGAATCCGGTCAATTTCTGGCTTAAAAATCACCTGACTAATTTAAGTTTTTTGTTATTCCAGTTAAAAATCACAATAATAAACCCCATAACTAATTGTCTGTTCATATCTTATTCTAATATCAATTTTGAGTTTATTTAGTGGATTCAATTTGCCTGACTCTTTTGTGGAGGAGAAAGTTGTTTTAACATGAAAGTGAATCTTGTTTCCCGTTTATTGTTGTTTTTAATGAGCAGTGCCTTTATTGGTATGTGCTTCTCTGTCTTTGTGATATCCCAGAGAAAAAGGAGGGCATCTTGCATCAGTTTCCAAATCTGTCCATGTTCACACCCCCAGGATTGTAAAAAGTCTCGAAGATTAGAGCATTCATACCCTTACTACTTAGAAATTATATGTTTTCGTTGCTTTCAAATTATGACATATCCTTAGACAATGTCAGTTATTCATTGTGCTTTGAAATGTCTGGCGCTGAATCTTAAATGGCCCAGAATGCTTAAAAGATTATCACAACTTCAGTGGATCATTTCATCCTGCAGAAATGGAGAACCCGGTGCTTTTACCACCTACCATAATCTGTTCAGTGTGTTTGAATTAAGTCCAATTCAGTTTGGGTTCAAGTTGCATCAATATTTATTTTCTATGGCACTGAGGTTGTTCCAGTGATTGCAATAAACTTATCAATGAGCCATGCAAACTGAAAACACCTTTTAAACCCTGGTCTCCAGTGTTGGTTGATCTAAGCCAGGGCAACAAGACAAGATTTTGGTAGTACATTCTGATTAAGTTTTGGATAATTTCCTTGTCCAAACTCCTGCTCTTGATCATTATAGTTGTTCTCAGGCAGATCTAGGTCATCACTGTAATCCTGCAGAAGCTGGTTTGGCTACGGTTTAAAACAAGAAATTACTGTAGAGACGAGGCTGGTCGAGCACCTACTATGGAGAGAAAAGCTGAGTTAACATTTCTAGATCAATGACACTATATACTTAATGGTAAGGTTCGAGGGCGTTTTGCTGAACAGAGACCTTGGAGTGCAGGTTCATAGCTCCTTGAAAGTGGAGTCGCAGGTAGATAGGATAGTGAAGAAGGCATTTGGTATGCTTTTCTTTATTAGTCAAGAGTATGAAGTATAGGAGTTGGGAAGTCATGTTGTGGCATAGGACATTAGTTAGGCCACTTTTGGAATATTACATGCAGTTCTGGTCTCCTTCCTATCAGAAAGATGTGAAACTTGAAAGGGTTCAGAAAAGATTTACAAGGATGTTGCCAAGGTTGGAGGGAGAGGTTGATTAGGCTGGGACTGTTTTCTCTGGAGCATCGGAGGCTGAGGGGTGACCTTATCGAGGTTTATAAAATCATGAAGGGCATGGATAGGATAAATAGACAAAGTCTTTTCCTTTGGGTGGGGGAGTCCAGAACTAGAGGGCATAGGTTTAGGGTGAGAGGGGAAAAACTTTAAAGAGACCTAGGGGCAACTTTTTTACGCAGAGAGTGGTAAGTGTATGGAATGAGCTGCCAGACAAAGTGGTGGAGGTTGGTACAATTGCAACATTTAAAAGTCATCTGGATTGATATATGAATAGGAAGGGTTTGGAGGGATATGGGCAGGGTGCTGGCAGGTGGGATTAGATTGGGTTGGGATATCTGGTTGGCATGGACAAGTGGACTGAAGGGTCTGTTTCTGTGTTGTATATCTCTGACTTTCTCTGACACTTTAAAACTGAACAGATCCCTCTCCATAGATACTGTCAGGATTGCTGAGTTTCTCCAGTATTTTCTGTCTTTATTTCAGATTTCCAATGTTTGCAGTATTTTGCTTTTATTTGAAACGGCCTAACATGTTTTAACTTGAGCTGCTTTCTAGAGATTACCTTCGCTGATACAAGGCTCGATACATCTATACAGGTTGTTCTGTTATAACGCGTTGTGTCGATGTGAATTCACTGTAATGTGCTTGATGAATTGAGGACGCTGTTTCTAAAGTGTGAACTTCTAAAACATGTTGGCTATAACGCAATTACAGTGCCAACGTTTAAACGCTATTTCTAAGGCACAGTTTTCTTTCTTCAACACTAGGTTGCACAAGGATGCAACCATCACGTTATTGAAGAACTTACTGGATAGTAGATCTGTTTAATTCAGAACTAACTTTCAGATTCTAGTTATGCTAGATTATTATATCTGATTTCAATCTTTTTATTTCAAGATTATTCGAGTCACAGTCATATAACACCGAAACAGACCCTTCAGTCCAATTCATCAGTGCTGACCAGATAGCCAAAACTGATCTAATCCCTTTTGCCAGCATTTGGCCCATATCCCTCTAAGCCCTTCCTGTTAATGTCCCCATGTAGGCGCCTTTTAAATGTTATAATTGTACTTGCCTCCTCCTCCACCTCTGGGAGATTGTTCCATACATGCACCACGCTATGAGAAAAAGTTGCCCTTCAGGTCCGTTTTTAAATCTTTCTCCTGTCACCTTAAAATTATATTCTCTAGTTTTGAACTCTCCTACACTGGGGGAAGAAAAGATCCTGGCTATTCACCCTATCTATGCATTTCATGATTTTATAAACGTTTCTGAGGTAATCCCTCAACCTCCAATGCTTCAGGGAAAATAGCCCCAAACTATTGAGCCTCTCCCTATAGCACAAACCATCCAATCCCTGCAACATTCTTGTTGATCTTTTCTGAACCCTTTCACCTTTAACAGCACCTTTCCTATAGCAGGGAGAGTGGAACGCAGTATTCCAAAATTACCCTCACTGATATCCTGTACAGCCAGAACATGACGGCCTAACTCCAACGCCCTGACCAACGCTGCCTTCACCACCGTCTACCTGCAACTCCACTTTCAAGGAATTATGCACATGCACCCCGAGTCACTTTGTTCAACAACGCTCCCCAGGGCCCTACAGTTAAGTGGATAAGTCCTGCCCAGGTTTACCTTGCCAAAATGTCACACTTCCCATTTATCTAAATTAAACTCCATTGGCCCATTTGATCAAGATCTCAATGTGCTGTGAGGTAACCTCCTTTACTGTGCACTACACCTCCAATTTGTGTCATCTACCTATTTAATAACCATAACTTATATTCACATCCAAATCATTTATATAAATGATGAAAAGCAGTGGACCAAACGCTGGTCACAGGCCTCCTGTCCAAAGAAACAACCTTCTACCACCACCTTCAGTCTCCTACCTTCAAGCCAATTTTGTATCCAGTTGGCTAGTTCCCCCGGATTCTATTTGATCCAACCTTGCTAACCAGTCTATCCTGAGGAACCTTGTCAAGCACCTTGCTAAATTCCATATAAACAATGTCTACTGTTCTGCATTCATTAAGCCTATTTATCACCAAAACATCTGGAAATGAGCCTTCCTGCTCAGCGAGCAAACCTACATCCAAAACCTCAACCTGAGCTACAAATCTTCTCAAAACCCGCCAAGAAAACATTTTTGTATACACTTAACACATTCCTCTCCCTATGACAATCCCAGTCTATGTTTGTAAAGTTAAAATCCCCTACCATTACAACCTAATTATTCTTGCAGATATGAGGTCTCCTTACATATTTGCTTGTCAATTTCCCTCAGACTACTGGGGGATGTCACAGTGAAGAATTGCATAAAGCAGCAGGTTCTTCTGCAATGTATCATGCATACATCTTTCTGCTATCTTTAGATTGGTTATGCTGTGATCAATTGCCCATGAGGAGAGCCCATTCTAATTCCTTAATAGATGAACTATTGTACAGTTGTGCAGTTATCTTGATGATGTATAAGCAGAAAATCCTGGAAATGTCTTTGAGTTCTGGAAAAAAGTCACTGACTTAAAACATTAATGCTTCCTTTCTCCACAGATACTGTCTGGTCTGGTTACCAGTTCTAGCAATTTCTGTTTTTATTTCCAGCATCCTGTAACATTTTATTTTTCAGTTATCTTGGTATATGTTTCTTCAAACATTACAACTTCAACTTGGTGAACCAATTTTTGTAGTGTGTGCCATGTAAGTTGTGGCTTTGCATTTGGAAATTTAAAAACAAAAGTTGGTGGATGGATTCTTATGCTATTACTTCTGTCCTGCCTAATTCCCTATTCTGAATACTCTGAGATGCTGCATTTGGTAAAACATCCAAATTGCTTGAACGTGAATGTGTTTCTTTTATAGAAGTAAAATTCTTATTACCTGTTGGACTGTGTATCATTAAAGGGTTCTGAAGATTTAAAATGATTTTGGGTATTAATATTCTCAACAATATTGTAATTAAGTAGAAAGTGCTGTGAATGTAGCTTTGTGTTTTTTTTATTTCCGCACTGGTTCGTTCTTGCTACTGATTCTATAGGACAGATTTTTTTAATACAGTGGATTCCATTTGATTGGTTTGTTGCTTTTCTTTTGTTTCCCCATTACTGTTGTTTACACAGAACTAGATAGCATACCTGCTGGTAAGTTAATTGTGCCTATTGTTATGTGTAACTGCATGGTTTACTAAACAAGCTTGTATGCTAACCTTGCTGCATCTTTAAATAACAACTGTAAATGTTTAAAGTCTGCATGTAGCATTTTATGGGAAACTGAATGCAGATCATCATTTTTCCTGACTTATCACCACTTTTTACATCCATGTGAACCATTGAATCATCATTTCCATGCACTCCAGATGTTAACTACTGATCATTGTGGCAAAGTGTTGGCTCCATTTACACCTTAAATGTTGAAACTTTTCTGTCGACTGTATATGATATCACTACAGGCCTGGATTCTTCCTGTCTGTTTGTTATTCCTTTAACTCATTACAGTAATACTATAAATTATGGATATTGTGAGTGTATAGTTGATGGAAGTGGATAAATTTAAAGACATTTCATGTATATTTATAGTAGTGTAAACAAAATTAACAAATGTGTATAAATACAAACAAACAATTTTGCTCAATGACATTTATTTAAAATGCAAATAATGTCTATAAAATGTTCTCTGGTTTTCTCTAAGAATATTTTGTGAAATGCATAATATATTGTTATTTGGTTATTGTCTCCGTGCATGATCATGGAAGACTACAAAGATTACATTAGGTTGCAGAAATAATTTGACCACAAGCAATTTGAATAAGTCCCCAAACTCTGAAAGTTATAATTATTAAAAATTAATTAATACCAGGTGAGAGTAAATTAGAATCAGATGATCTCAAAGAATGTATTGGTGTAAACTGAGGAGCAATTTTATCATTTTAAGACCTCTAACTTTTGTAAGTTGTTAAATATTGAAAATATGATGTAGGGTTGTCTGATCCTTATTCAAAAATCAATGTCTGCAATTGTGCTAATCATCTTTCTTTGTAATTCATTTAAGGAAATTTACTATAAAACTTGTGTTTTTCCTGTGGCTCATCAAAGCATTTTCTGTGTGAATGTTGTAAGGATACACAGGAAATTGCTCTTAGCAATGATCTTAATAAGCTTCTGGCCTAACAATTTGCAATTTGACATGCCCCATTGATCTTCACATTTAGAGAAATGTATAATGTTAGCAGTTGTTTTAAGGTAAGTTAACAATTGCAGTGAATGAAAGCTAAAATTAAAATGAAAGGAATACTAAATCCTTATCTCTAAAGTGGAATAGTTATTTCCTGTAAGTTTATTCAGTTTTCATATACGTTGAGGCCTCCTTTCTGGCAGCCATATGTAGAATTGAAAAAAAAATTGGAATTTTACCACTTCAATAAAATTATACAATTTGAATCCCATGATTGTTTTACCTGTCAGATATGTTGCACAACACATGTTTTGAAAAAGACCACCAAGTTCTTTTCATTTGTAACAAATGTGCCCTATCTCTTCACACAATAAAATAAAATCGTTGTTCAAAATGAACGTAAATGTGCTAAAAAATATATAAATTTCCCAAACACACTATAATGGAAAGGATTGGTGTGGATTTGTAGTTTTAGTTTTGTGCAGCTTTATACAATCAATTCTGATTGCATTGGTGTCTACTTTCTAAATTTGTCAAAAGCCACAGGTTCTTCCCTGTTGACACTAACACATTCCTGCTTTCAGTGCCTTACACCACCTATAATCCTCCTTGATCTATCTATTTGCACCCCCTGACTTTATGCTATTTTTCAGTTAAGATTGAGAACAGATTATTTATTGGTTTTCTTATTGGTCACATATTTCCCTTCTGTGAGTTCTTCTCATTGAGTTGCATTTTTAGCATTCTTCAGCACGACTGCATTACCTTTTTAGCGATGCTCCATTAAAACTGGTTTCCAGTGCAGTTATCTTGATTGAGCTAAACACGATTTGACACAAGATCAAAAAGAGAAGTCTGCTTTCTGCTATTTCTCGAATATATTTGAATGTCTTTCTCTGGCACTTCCCTTGACTTTGCATACTGCATTAGTACTTCGAATACATGGTCCTTTTAGAACTTTTAAAAGAGGTCAAGAGGCTTGAAGTATCAGAAGGCATTTCTGAAATAAACATTTTACTGCTGAGCCAAATAGATGGTGTAGAATTCAAGACTTAAAGAAAATGGTTGCAGATGGAATTTACACATCTGTTTAACTTCATCGTATATTAAATTTTAGAACTCAACTACCTTCAAGATCTTTGTGATAGCTGCTTTTGACGTTGGGGTTGCAGAGCCTTGGAACTTTCACAACCCCATCCAGCCGTCACTGTATATCATCATATGTAGTTTCTATATCATCTAACATTGGAAATTGGCATCTTTGGATGTAGATAAGGGAAGTTGTTGAAAATCACTTGAGAACAATATAAATCCTCATCACAAAATGAATAAATTCTTGGCTGCATATTGCACAATGGCGAAGGTTTAGATATTAGTTTTATTTACTTTTAGATTAGATTAGATTACATTACAGTGTGGAAACAGGCCCTTCGGCCCAACAAGTCCACACCGACCCGCCGAAGCGCAACCCACCCATACCCCTACATTTACCCCTTACCTAACACTACGGGCAATTTAGTATGGCCAATTCACCTGGCCCTGCACATCTTTGGACTGTGGGAGGAAACCGGAGCACCCGGAGGAAACCCACGCAGACACGGGGAGAATGTGCAAACTCCACACAGTCAGTCGCCTGAGGCGGGAATTGAACCCGGGTCTCTGGCGCTGTGAGGCAGCAGTGCTAACCACTGTGCCACCGTGCCGCCCACAATATTGAGTCTCAATATTAAGCTGAACAGTCTAGTTTTGATTTGAATTTCATCTTCAAGGATGTGCTGTTTCAGTAGACATTTTACAGACATAATTAATGTAATTCATTTAACAACCAAATGCATTTTGCTTCTGAACTTATCAAAAGCAAGCATGATGTTCCAAGAACAAGACTCCGAGAAGCTCAATTTTTATTCCAATTCTGTCTTTGTTGAACATGCAGTAATTTTGTGGTGCATTACAGTTGAGCTTCTAAATAGTGTCCTGAGATCAGGTCTTGAGCAATCCATTGATTTAAAAAATAGTAGTAGATTGGTCCTCACTGTGCAGTATAATTCAAATTCACATCATATTTTTGTAAAGCTTTGGCTAACTTAACATCAGTAGGTGAAACACAACAGCATTTTTTTTTGCTTAGTACAAGATTTGAAATGAAGAGATCACAACACAGTGAAGTGGAAGTTTGTATTAATGTTTTTGCATTTTCACTTTTGTATCGCTGCTCTAACTACAATGAACGAGCACTAGTAACATTTTGTTGAGGCCTGACCTATTTAGTACCCAGTTGAATTATTTTCTTTCCTAGTGTGGGTAGTGTATCATGATATTTTTGTACTCCCTCTAAATTTGCTTTGAAATTTTCTCTCATTTGCCATTCTTTCACTCTAGAAAAGACCTGTAAAATTCCTTTTGTGGAGAATGAACAAAAGTAGCACAAAATCACTTGCTTTCAGAATCACCTTCATACTTGATTTTTCATATGCAAAGTATGCAATAATTTCAAAAAGCTTATTTCTCACATTTGTGAATTTGTCTTGATATCTTAAAACAAAATGAGGTATGCATCCAGCACAAGCCTTAAATGCAGTGCACTGAGAGAGGTTTAATTCTCCTAAAACTCTTCTCAGAAGAATTGAACTTGGTTATCTGCCTCTCCCCTATTTGAATGGTGGCTATTGACTTACATACCTTGTAAATATTGAAGTTAGCCACATATGGCTGGTTTGGCTATTTTGTTTGCATCTATCAAATCCTTCTGTTTATAAACCAAAGCTATTTGAGGTCTAAGCTAATTCATTAACTTTTAGTTAGATTTTAATTCGAGCATCTAGTCAATGATTACTCTTCGAAGCAAATAAAGCGACTTGAAATCTAATTAAAATATAGCCCAACTGTGGACCTTTCCTAAATAAGATAATTTTAACAAAATGTGGAAGCAAAAATCTGAGAGGTATCCAGTTTATCCATTTTGTTCCTTGGGTGGGGACTGAAAGATGAAATGTAGAAGTTAGTTCAAAGCAAAAACAAATGCAAGAAATGCAACTCCTCTGTGGAGGAGTTAGCTAAATATTTCTAGTATAACCACTTAGTACTGTCACTTGTTATCTTATTTTTCACTTGTTTAATGGAAAGTTTGTGATTTAACAATACATTGCCATCATGATGTAGAAATATATAATTGGTTTTAAGAGTTTAGAATCAAGGTAGAATACCTATTGTTAAATGTAACTGGAATTTTATTTTTACTGATTAGCTCTAAATATTGTTCATGAAAGCTCAATTTTAAAATATACCTCAGTTTTGTCTAAACAGTGAAGATTAATTGTGACTTAAAGATATATAAATTTTCCAGGTTGCTAATCCAGGACAAGAACTGTTATTCTCTTTGTAGGTTTTAATGTGATATTAATCAGTGTTATCTTGACATCATCTGGTAATAACATATATTTAAATCACGAGTGCTCCGGAGTTGTTTGTTGTTAACTTTGCATAGGGTAAATTGGCCATGGCTACAATCAAATTTTTGTAGCGATCTAATAGATGGCATATGTACATTTCAAATTGTTATTAAAATTTCCATGTAATTTAAAACTCCAGTAATTACAAGTAATTCTACTACTTTTTCTTGCCATTCAAATGGCTAATGTAACCATTGCTGTCATGGCTTGACTATCTCTGATCTTTTTAGATTACTACTATGTAATCTTTCAGGCATCTTTAAATTTCTACACCACTGTTAGTGAAAACAACATCACAAATATATCTAATCTTACTGTATAAAATTTGTAAGTTTCTGATATCTCTGGGAACCTTGAATGCAGATTAAAGGGATAACATTTATGTTTTGTAATAACTTATAGAAAATGGAGATGAAAGCAGTGAAGAAGAAAATGTGTCTAGTCCTACAACAGAAGGCAGGTAAGATGATGTGCAAGCAGTGCTAAAGAGTATTCCTTTTTCCTTTCTGCATATCTGATCAGCTTTATCACTTCTTTAAAAAGTTGTCAAATAATTCCCAAAATGTTTTACTGATGTCATTTATTAAGCAGAACCAAATAAATAAATCACTAATAAGTTCAAGAATTTGCCACAATTTTTAACTTGCTGTTAGCAAAGTTGATTTCATTAGTAATATAGTTTTGAAGGAACAGGTATATTTAGGAGAAACTAAATTGCTTTTTGCTTGGTATCTAATTGGAGGATCTCTTGGGAGCTCTGGTACCTCGAGTCAAGAAGCTAATGAGATGATTTACTGCTTTAGATAACCCAATCCTGTCATCACTAAATGTTAGCAAAAGTATAATTACTAGCAGGGGAATTGTAAATGAACACGTTTGAGAAATTCGGCTGTAAATATAACTAATTCATCCTTGTTCGGTGACCTAACTCAACCTGCAGTGAGACAATTGCATATTGTCTTTATATTTGCTTATTCATGTAGACAGGCCTATTGTCTTTGCTGTGTCTGCTGGTTTTTAGTTACGAAGACCAAGGTTCCTGAGCTAATGCCAAAGACCCACCCCTCCGTGCCTTTCGTGAGCACAGTCTGTGCAAAAAATGTTTCTTGGGTAGTGAAATAAACTTGTGCACTTGTATGGAACCATCGTGCCAATTTTTGCACAGGAAGTTTCAACAAGCAATGATGTCAGAAATGAAAGATAAGTATCAGCTGGAAGATGGGAAAAACATCTCTGGTTTTGGAGTTAGCCGCAGGATCTTTTTAAATCCATCTGAGCGTGAAAGACTGAAATGTTATTACTAATACTAATGGTATTAGTAATAACATTAGCATATTTGCTGATGATACTAAGGTGGGTGGCAGGGTGAAATGTGATGAGGATGTTAGGAGATTACAGGGTGACCTGGACAAGTTAGGTGAGTGGGTAGATGCATGGCAGATGCAGTTTAATGTGGATAAATGTATGGTTATCCACTTTGGTGGCAAAAACAGGATGGCAGATTACTACCTAAATGGAATCAATTTAGGTAAAGGGGCAGTACAGAGACATCTGGGTGTTCTTGTACACCAGTCAATGCAGGTACAGCAGGTAGTGAAGAAGGCTAATCGCATGCTGGCCTTCAGAACAAGAGGGATTGAGTATAGAAGCAAAGAGGTTATTCTGCAGCTGTACAGGGCCCTGGTGAGACCACACCTGGAGTACTGTGTGCAGTTCTGGTCTCCAAATTTGAGGAAAGACATTCTGGCTATTGAGGGAGTGCAGCGTAGGTTCACAAGGTCAATTCCTGGAATGGCGGGATTACCTTACACTGAAAGACTGGAGCGACTGGGCTTGTATACCCTTGAGTTTAGAAGACTAAGAGAGGATCTGAATTAGACATATAAGATTATTAAAGGATTGGACACTCTGGAGGCAGGAAACATGTTTCCACTGATGGGTGAGTACCGAACCAGAGGACACAGCTTAAAAATACGGGGGTAGACCATTTAGGACAGCGATGAGGAGAAACTTCTTCACCCAGAGAGTGGTGGCTGTGTGGAATGCTGTGCCCCAGAGGGCAGTGGAGGCCCAGTCTCTGGATTCATTTAAGAAAGAGTTGGATAGCGCGCTCAAGGATTGTGGAATCATGGGTTATGGAGATAAGGCAGGAACAGGATACTGATTCAGGATGATCAGCCATGATCATATTGAATGGTGGTGCAGGCTCGAAGGGCAGAATGGCCTACTCCTGCACCTATTGCCTATTGAAAGGTGCTACAGGAATTTCTGAGACTGCAACAGCTCATTCAATCCTGCTTTGAAATTCAATCTTGATGTGTTGCGGTCTTGGATGTAGGGATTGAGATCCTTACCATCTAGTTTGAAGCTTGACTTGTAATTATGCAATCATGGAATGGCCTGCTTCAGCATTGTAATCATTCAGGCCATCCTGTCCTTGTTGGCTGTCTGCACGGGCAGCTCAACTGGTGCCACATCAATATTTTTTTTGCCATAACACTGCATGTTTTGTCTCTTTCAACAATTTTCTAATTCAGTTTTCAAATCCATGACTGATTCTGTCTCTATCACACTCATGCAATCCAGTGCAGATCCTAATCATTTGCTACATTTTTTTTTAAATTCACCACCTCTGGTTATTTGTCATTCACCTTAAATTTTTGCCATCTGACTAGACCTTCTGATGTGAGCACTTTCTTCCTAAACTGCTCAAACACCTCATAATTTTGAATCAAATCTCCTCTGAACCATCTTTTTTCCAAAGACAAAAGCCTAGCTTTGCCCATGTTATCCATATCACTGAAATCACTCATCCTTGAAACAATTTTGAAAATCATTTTTGCTTCTTGTCCTTCTCAAATGGGGTGCCCAGAATTAAATATGCTATTTCAGTTGAGGCCAAACTGATAGAGGTTGACCATGATGTCCTTGCTTTAGCACACTGTTAATATTCATAAAGCCCAAAATCTGCCAATTTAATTAGTTGCTCTTTCTGCTCTGCCATCTTCAACTATTTGTGCATTTGTATCCCAAGGTAATCCTACATTTATTTGTATCCATTCACTTACATTGCCTTTCCACATTCTTCCCTTCAAAATGATCACCTCACACTTCTCTACATTAAATTTACTTGTCTGTCCACTAGGCTGGTTTATTTATGTCCTCTTGAACTTTCAGTATTCTCCTCAAAGTTCACCATGCTACCAAGTTTTGTGTCACTTGAAAATTTGGAATTGTGCACTGCTTTCTGACAATGATGTATATCAGAAAAACAACACCATTATATATATTCCATCCTCCAGTCAGAAAACATTTTTTCAGCACTGCACTCTTTACCATGACTTGTGGTTAACCCTTGTATCTATGCTACCAATGTTTTGTTTATTCCACAGGCTGTAACTTTATTGTCATGTGTTGCATAGTCTTCATCCATTGCCTTTTGGAAGGCAACATTGACTGCATTACTCTCATCAACTCTCTCTAACATTTTTTTTTTAAATCAATCAAGTTAGTTGAACATGATTTGCCCTGAACAAATTCATATAAGTTTCCTTAATTAATTTTTTTTAACATCACTTTTTTTTCCTGAAGAAAACTTTCAAATTTTCCCACCACAGGGATTAAACTGATTTTTTTTTTGGTGCAGGATCTATCCTTGCAACCTTTGTGAATAAGGCTGTTGCATTTTCAATTCTCTAAACCACTTTCACTGTCCCTGCAACCAGGTTGGAAGATTTCGAGGGAGAATTGGGAGATTGGCATGATCTTAAGGCTTACATACTGAACCATTTTCAGTTATTGTAACAGCATGACATTCCCGTATTACGAAATCATAAAGACCACCATTAAATGTTCTGCTTTCCTTTTTTGATTTACCTTTGAGCCACAAGTTTTTACAAGATCTGAATAGAAAAGGCAGCAGTTATACTGTAAAATACCCAGTTTTTAGACTTGTTGAATTTGACAGTTACCAGACTACACGTGGACTGGCTCATATAAGAATAACCTCAAAATATTTATATTTTAAAATGGCCCAATTGATGACGACTTTGTGTTATGGTTCCCTGGCATGTCAAGTTTAGGCTACAGGCTTTTAATGTTGTGTAAACTTTTTAACTTGGTGATTCTTGGATAATGCCAACAAACCTACATACACTTAATTGCAGTGTTTAATGATTCACAAAAGATGATCTAGTTTATCTGAGAGCGCTATCTCAGGCGGTTTGAGTAAAAAATTGAATATGCGAAGTGGTACAAAGGAAATTAAATCTTGCCGTTTACCTAAGCTTTGAATCTTGTTTGCCCAAATAAGCTGTTTGAGCCCATGTTCCTGAAATCTGAAGCTAGCTGCATTGATTTCAACATCTATCTGTAAAACTCCTATTTATTTGACACTACATTCTATATAGTGTTATCTAGTTTAAATTGTAAACTTTGTTAATCTATCTTGTATTTCTATATCCACGTTTTAAAATAACTCGTGCTGAATTCAATCAGAATATGATGGAGAGGGTATCTACACATATACTATGTATAGTTCTTGAATTGGGGGCATTGACTCACATAAAAATAGAGATCTTTGGATACTGTAAATCAGAAACAAAAACAGAAATTGCTGGAAAAGCTCAGCAGGTCTGGCAGCATCTGTGGAGGGAAACCAGAGTTCATGTTTTGGGTCAAGTAAACCTTCCTCAGAACAGTTCTGAGAAAGGGCCACTCGATCCAAAACGTTAACTCTGATTTGTAGCAATGCATTATTACTTCAATGCCAGCCAGTGACATTCAGAAATAACTTATAGAAATAGCTATGCTAAAATTTGGATCTCCTTCCATGTATGATCAAGTCCATGGTGTGTACAATGCATCACACCTTTTCAAAGCAGACTGCCTCTAAGATATTATCTTAAACAATGTTCTTACACTATTCATGATTAATATATTTCCCTGTTTCTCAGTTTTTGGTGGCGACTGGAAAACACTTGTTTTTGAACAATTGTAAATGGTGGCAAGAATTTTATCAAAGTTGTGCCTTTGTCCTCTATTTGGAGAAAATAGATGAAAATGATATTTTAGTTGCATTGTTCAAATTGCTTAACTAAAATGTCTGCAGAATTATTCATGTATTTTATTTTTGTTTCTGCTTAAATACATAGTGAGAATTCTGAGTAGGTTTAGACATTTTGAGCCTGGATTTCTCTTCTCCTCTCAGGCCAAAATGGTGTGTCAGCTATTCTGAAACTGTCACTCCACCTTCTGAAACACCCCCTGCCTTTTTTATTTTTCTAAATAACAGTAAATGCAGGCATAGTCAACCCAGTCTTTCTCCTTGTATACAAACTTGTTATCTCAAGGGACATCTGGTGAAACTTTGCTGTGCTCCCTCCACAACAAGTAAATCCTTTCTTGGGTAAGGAGACCAAAACTGCATGCACCACCGAATTGCATCACCTGGATTCACCAAGTCCCTGTACAGTTGCATTATTACTTCCCTGCTTCTTTACTCAAACCTTATAGGAATAAAGGCCTTCCTCACTTGCTGTGCCTGCGTGCTTGCTTTCAGTGACAATGTATGGGACACCCAGGTCCCATTGTGCATCAACATTTTCCAATCTACCATCATTTAAATAATACTTTCTGCCTGAACTGGAGACGTTCACATTTATCAGTTTTACATTGCATGTGTCATGATCTTGCCCATCCTTCCAACTTGTCTAAATTGTCTTGAAGCTTCTTTACGTCCTCCTCATCAGTCACAGCCCCACCTAATTTTGCGTCTTAAGCAAACTTAGACAATTACAATTGATTACCTCATTGATATATTGTGAATAGTGGGGCCCAAGTACTCAACCATTCGGTACTTCATTTACTATCAACTTCCACTCCAAAAGCTAACCATTTGTTCCTACTCTATTTCTTGTTTGCTAACCAATTCACAACTAGTATTAAAATATTATCACAATCATGAAAGGAGCAGCAACAGATAGTGGATGCAGTGGTTATACTTTTCTAAAAGTTCTTGGATTCTGGAAAATATTTGAGGATTGGAAAATGGCTCATTTGGCAACTCTATTCAAAAAAGAAGGCAAAAAAATGGATAATTTTAGTGAATTAGCCAAATTGTTAGAATAAATTAAGGAAGTAATAACATAGCTGGAAACTTAATATCTCATAAATAATTTTACAGTAATATTAGATTTATAACTTAGAAATTAATGAATTGGAGGAAGGAAGCAAAAGTGCTGTAGTCAAATGTGCAGACAACACACAAGCGGAGAGTATTGCAAACAATTTGAGAGATATTGCTAGGTTAAGTAACTGGGCAAAAAGTTGATAAATGGTGTATAATGTGGGAAAATGTGAAATTGTTCATTACAGAAGGGAGAACAAAAGAGCAGTATTATTTAATTGGAGAAAGGCTGCAACACAAAAGGGCCTGGGGGTACTTAAACACAAAGCTTGTACACCGATGCAGCAGATAGTCAGGCCAATGGAATGTTGCTGAAAATGTTTTGCTGGAAAAGTGCAGCAGGTCAGGCAGCATCCAAGGAGCAGGATCGACGTTTCGGGCATGAGCCTTTCTTCATGAATGCGGAAAGTGTTTCCAGCAGGCTAAGATAAAAGGTAGGGAGGAGGGACTTGGGGGAGGGGCGTTGGAAATGCGATAGGTGGAAGGAGGTCAAGTTGAGGGTGATAGGCC